>NW_027323254.1:0-1462 GCF_032062135.1 Pyxicephalus adspersus | reverse complement strand
TCCTGAGGGAGCAGATTCCACATTTTCACAGACCTTACAGTGAAGAATCCCTTCCTTATCCGGAGCTTAAACTTCTTTTCCTCCAGACGAACAGAGCGCCCTCTTGTTCTTTGTAATGATCCTAAAGTTATTAATTGGGAAGAGAGTTCTCTATATAGACCATTTATATATTTATACAGGGTGATCATATCCCCCTTATACGTCTCTTCTCAAGGGAGAATAGATTCCACAATGTCCTTTTTCTGAACTGGTACCCAAAACTGGACGGCATATTCCAGATGTGGTCTGACCAATGCTTTGTACAGGGCAGGATTATGTCTCCATCTCTGCAATCTATTCCTCTTTTATTACAAGAAAGTACTTTTTTAGCTTTAGATATTTCCGACTCCCCCAAATGTATTCCGCCTAGACAGTATGAAGCATGCATGTTGTTACCCCCAAGTGCATAACTTTACATTTATCTATATTAAATGTCATTTGCCACTTGGCTGCCCAATCAAACAGTACATCCAGGTCTGCTTGTAGATTATAGACATCCTGTATGGACGTAATTCCATTGCATAGTTTGGTGTCATCTGCAAACACAGAAATGATAGAGTTTGGGATAAAAAGTATCATTTATGAAGATGTTAAACAGTAAAGGTCCCAACACTGAACCCTGGGGTACACCACTAATACCCTTAGATCATTCTGAGTATGAATCACTAATTACAACTCTCTGGATGTGATCTTTAAGCCAGTTCTCTATCCATTTACAGATTGACTTTTCTAAACCTATCGACCCTATCTTCCATAATAACCGTCTGTGGGGTACAGTGGCAAATGCTTTAGCAAAGTCCAAGTACACTATATCAACTGCTACTCCACTGTCTACCTGTTTACTTAGTTCCTTATAAAAAGAGAATATTTTTTTTGATAACTTCAGTCTTTCTTGAAGCCAAATTGTCAAAGTAGGCAGTTAACAACAGAGATTCACAAAACGCGCCATAAATCAGAGTACAAACGTACAGTGAGCAGGGGTAAAAATTTCCTTTTCAGAATCATTAGCCAATAAAAAAATTCATCTTGTACCTAAACCCCATAGAAGCAATGTGATCTGCTATGATTATAGTTAACAGAAAAGGTTTTAGAACCACCTATGCATTATTTTCAGAATAAACTCCTTATTTAAATGTAACACAAAATCCAACACATTTCAGCTAAAGGAAGTCCCCTTCCTCAAAGCTGTATGTGTAAAAGTGAAAAAACAAAAGCAAATATTATGGACCATAATATCCAAAGATTATCAGTTTTGCACTGACTGCTTTGCTAATTCTGCAGTGGCTGCCATATGCTAACAAAAGCATATTTCATAATCTTTGCTTCCAGTTTTATTTTACCTTTACTCCCCCCCAAAAAAAGTGTTGTTTTCTGTGTCACCAATTGTGTTTATGTTTGTCGGAGTTGCCTAAAAACTTTGCTT
>NW_027323253.1:0-1462 GCF_032062135.1 Pyxicephalus adspersus | reverse complement strand
ACACATACATACATATATATCTACAGGAGCAACCAGAACTTGCGTGTGTGCTTTGGACATAGGTGGAAAAAATCTAGTTCGCTGGCAAAAGCGAGGTTTTGCCTGCCAGAGCCCGCTGGAATTTCTTTCCAGGCGGATCCCCGGGTCTGGCATCGGATGCGTTTAGGTAGGCGTCTGTGTAAAGAGCTGAAATCAGTTAACTCTTTCTAAACCTTAAAATATTAGGTCATGTAAAAATATGCTTATTTCGCAGCTAATATAAATGTTTAAAACATTTTAACGGGCCAAACATTTTTATTTAGGGCTAAGTGAAAGATGTGTGCCATTAGAAACAATTATTTTTTAGGGGAACAGTGACTTTTAATGCAAGCTCGCCCGTGTCAAACTGCTGGGGATGCGCGGCTCCAGCAGCGAGATCATTTCAGTTGATAACTTCTGAGCAAATACGCTTGCGCCTAAAATATAGGTAATAAATTGATCGAAGGCTTCCAATTTTGGATCGCGAATACAAATGCGAGCTTCCGATTTTGCTTGGTGAATCAGCCTTTATGTCTCTCAGAATTCATGTACCTCAGAATTCATTCGGCTGCTTCTGCTCTGTGTCACATCATGGATGAACACTAGTGTCCCAGTGCCACTGGCAGCCATGCACACCCATACCATCACACTGCCTCCACCATGTTTTACAGATGATGTGGTATGCTTTGGATCATGAGCTGTTCCAAGCCTTCTTCATACTTTTTCTTGCCATCATTCTGGTAAAGGTTTGTCTTGGTTTCATCTGTCCAAAGAATGGTTTTCCATAACTATGCTGGCTTTTTTAGATGTTTTTGAGCAAAGTCCAATCTAGCCTTTCTATTCTTGAGGCTTATGAGTGTCGTGCACCTTGCAGTGCACCCTCTGTATTTACTTTCATGTAGTCTTCTCTTTATGGTAGACTTGGATACCGATAAGCCTACTTTCTGGAGAGTGTTGTTCACTTGGTTGGCTGTTGTGAAGGGTTTTCTCTTCACCATGGAAATGATTCTGCAATCATCCACCACTGTTGTCTTCCGTGGACGTCCAGGTCTATCGGCGTTGCTGAGTTCACCAGTGCTTTGTTTTTTTCTCACAATGTACCAAACTGTAGATTTTGCCACTCCTAATATTGTAGTAATTTCTCGGATGGGTTTTTTCTATTTTTGCAGCTTAAAGATGGCTTGTTTCATCTGCATGGAGAGCTCATTTGACTGCATGTTGTCTGTTCACAGAAAAATCATCCACGTACAAGCAGCCCCCCCTCAAATAAACTCCAGGCCTTTTATCTGCCTAATTGATGATGACATAATGAAGGAATTGCCCACACCAGCTCATGAAATAGCCTTTGAGTCAATTGTCCAATTACTTTTGAGCCCCTGAAATGAAGTGATTGTGTAAAAAAAGGCTTTAGTTCCTCACATTTTTATGCAATCTTTTTGTTCAA
>NW_027323252.1:0-1462 GCF_032062135.1 Pyxicephalus adspersus | reverse complement strand
ACATTTATTAACTTCTGGAGCAAGATGTGCTTTGATATGCAAAAATAAACAACTGCAGAGTTTGTCTTGGTCATAAAAGAGTTACAAGAGGCTGCAGAAGAGCTCAGTCCTTAAAATCATCCACTCAGCTGTGTTTAGCAAAAGATTTCTTCTGCGAGTCTTGAAAAAAAATCATAAACATTTTCATTTACTTTTGAAAAATTCTACCATCAATGTATATTGAATGTTCTGGGGAAGTTTCCTAAAATGATGTATAATAAAACCACTGGCATGCACTAGAATTTTTTTTTTATATTTATAAAATTTATTTAGAATATTTTTTAAATCTTCACATGTTTTTTGCCACATTCTGCCACTGGTGTTTGTTAAAACTTAGTGTGAAAGTTAAATGAAAGTTAGTATGCCTACTAACATTTTGTTTTTACTTTGCTTAAGGAAGGAAGGGAGTGAAAAATGTTAGAAAGAGTGGAGATTTCTGTCATTTTTTTTTGTTCTTTGTGTGTAGCTCTATTCAGGAAATTTCCATGCCATGCTAAGACAATAATTGGGAAAGCAGTTGTCATCCGGAAGGTGAAAGTTCGGGATTAACTCAGACTGCAGCAGCACGGCTTTCATCAAAAACACCACTTTATTTGGGAAAAACTAAACAAAACTGCTTCATTTCAGCCACAGAAGAAACACAATATAAAAAATAAGAGGCTTACTTCAGCCTAGTGTGTGAAATGTCCTCAGTCCATCAGCATGAGCCCCACCGTAAAGGTAAGTCCAAACTAGGTCTCTTGTAAAGGTCCTTTCCCCCAGCCTGGGGTTTCCACAGTCCAGCAAACAAAGAGGGGTTACTTCTACAGGACAGCATCAACAACAACCTCCTCCAGCTTGATTTCCCACAAGCTCACTTACAGGCCACTTCCTGCTCAGACTGGAACCCTCCAGAACCCCCTCAGCCTGGATCCCTCCGTCTCCCTTTCAGCCTGGTTCCTCTGCCTCTCCCTCATTCTGGATCCCTCCAGCTCCCTCTCAGCCTCGATCCCTCCGGCTCTCTCTTAGCCTGGACCCCTCCAGCTCTCTCTCAGCCTGGACCCCTCCAGCTCTCTCTCAGCCTGGACCCCTCCAGCTCTCTCTCAGCCTGGATCCCTCCAGCACTCCCCCAGCCTGGATCCCTCCAGCTCTCTCAGCCTGGATTCCTCTGGCTCTCTCCAGCCTCTGACTGCTTACTTTCAGCCTGGATCCCTCCAGCACTCCCTCAGCCTGGATCCCTCTGGCTCTCTCTCAGCCTGGATCCCTCCAGCTCTCCCTCAGCCTGGATCCCTCTGGCTCTCTCTCAGCCCGGACCCTTCCAGCTCTCTTTCAGCCTGGATCCATCCAGCACTCCCCCAGCCTGGATCCCTCTGGCTCTCTCTCAGCTTGGATCCCTCCAGCACTCCCCCAGCCTGGATCCCTCCAGCTCTCCCTCAGCCTGGAT
>NW_027323251.1:0-1462 GCF_032062135.1 Pyxicephalus adspersus | reverse complement strand
ATATATATATATATATATATATATATATATATATATATATATATATATCTTTTACTTGTCTTTTATAGCTTTACAAAATGTGCATAAAGGCAGTACTTTTAAAACAAGAACATGCGGAAATTAGTCTAATAACATTAGGGTGTCTATAATTTCATATACACTATGGTCTGTTATAGTGTGTTGGAACCCCAACCATAATGGGTTGAAAGTGGCAAAGGTCACGTTAGCTGTTGCTAATTTTACAAATGACAAGTCTTTGGAAGAGAGCAAAACTGCTTCTTACAGTTGCTATGCTTTGCTGGTCTAAGTTATGGTTTTGCTGACTCCAGTAACATTAAACCACAATTTTCCTAACTAACTAACTAGACTGACCGGGCTTCAGGTCACATATACATGAGGACAGTAGATTAAATTAATGACATTAGATAATAAAAAACAGTTTTACCTAAATACCATCCCCTAATATAACTATCTGAATTGGGAATTTTAGTGATCGGTCCACCATTGCCATTGCATCAGTTTTTATTGCTTTTCTTTTTTTACATCACTGTCTTTGTTCCTTAAATTATTAGTAATTTAGTAATTTGATCACTTTATATTCTTTACTGTTTTTCAGAGTTACAAGAAAAGTTCACATGTCATTGTTACTGTGCATCCTCTGCAAAACACAATTACTGACTTCTGGAGGCTGGTCTATGACTATGGCTGTAGCAGTATTGTCATGTTAAACCAGCTAAATCAATCTAATTCTGCATGGGTAAGAGAATTACCTACCATTTGTTGAAAAATAAGCATTGACCCTAAAAAGCCACTCTATATATTGTAAATCGCTCACAATTTTGAACAAATTTTTTTTTTTAAAAAAGGAAGAGGCTTTCACTGACATGTTAGCAAAAATTCCACTGAAAGGAACTACAATGGGCATTAGTTTATCACCTTTTAGTACA
This sequence comes from Pyxicephalus adspersus, assembly GCF_032062135.1. Classification (NCBI taxonomy): domain Eukaryota; kingdom Metazoa; phylum Chordata; class Amphibia; order Anura; family Pyxicephalidae; genus Pyxicephalus; species Pyxicephalus adspersus. The sequence goes on along the minus strand of NW_027323251.1, from coordinate 515 downwards.
CAGCCATGAGGAGAAAGAAGATAGCTGCAGAAGAACAATGCAGTCTATAGAGAAATGAGAATTAAAATAAGAACCACAATGAGCTGCTCTGTAGTCAGTTTACATGCAACATGTTCATTCTGACTTTTTTTTTCAATGGGATTATTTGTTTGCACAGACATGTTTGTATGCATTTTGCAACATGGTTAAGCACCATGCAAATATTCATGTTGTGTTTATTTGACTAGTATGGTTCTTTATAAACCTAATCAAAAGAGATCTTCAAACCCCAGGCAGCCCAATGTATCGTAAAGTGCATGGCAACATGTGCTATAATGTGAATGAGCGCTAAAGAATAATATGTGTAGAAAACACAGTTAAAAAATGTGTCTACTCCAGGAACTCTGACTATTGCCTTGTTAAATAGTGTAAATATAAAGACACTTATTGTCAGATAAAAAAAAAAACATTTGCTACTCTTTGTGGTTAAATAATGATGGTTTATATTCTGTAAGCATTCTATTGATACCTGTTTT
>NW_027323250.1:0-1462 GCF_032062135.1 Pyxicephalus adspersus | reverse complement strand
AGTCAGAAGACTGCTCCTTATATTTGGAAGGAAGCCCCTTATATTGGTGGTCAGTGGGAATAATGACCATTAGATTGGTGGTCATTGGGAAGGAAGCCCCTTACGTTGGTGGTCATTGGGAAGGAAGCCCCTTATATTGGTGGTCATTGGGAATAATGACCCCTACATTGGTGGTTTAGTCTGTCATTTGCAATCCCTATTTAATGTACAGTGCTGCGTAATATGTTGGCGCTATATAAATCCTGTTTAATAATAATAATAATAATAATCCAAAGATTTGTTATAACATTTTTTCTGCAAACCGCATGTGCCAAAAGCATAAATGGGAGCCGATGTTCTTTCAAGCAGCCTTATTTCCCGATGCATTTCGCCCTTTATAGGCTTCTTCAGGGGTAGCTGTGTGCTTTTTTGTATAGGTTTGCGTACAATATTTTCTGGGATACAAAAACTTGAGGAAGGTCTTCTACAGTATTTTGATTAGTGGCTGTTCCTTGGTCTAGTTATAGTTCCAATCTGGTTTTACCCACTGGCTTTCCAGGATCTCTGTCCCCTCTCATGTGGCCTGGACATGGCATTCTATGGGCTGATGAATCAAAGAGTTGTTCGGAAACAATAAGAAAAAATTTGAACGAACTGATGGCATTAGATTGTAAGCTCTTTGGGGTAGGGTCTTCTCCTCCGGTGTCACTGTCTGTATCTGTCTGTCACTTGCAACCCCTATTTAATGTACATCGCTGCGTAATATGTTGGCGCTATATAAACCCTGTTTATTATTATTATTAATAATAATAATAATAATAATAATAATAATAATGATTTCTGGATGATGACCTTATACAAATTGTAAATTATGGAGATGGGAATTTTATGGTTTGCGTCAGTGTCCAGAACATGAGAGATCATGTATGACACATGTATGACCGATGTATGATACATGCATGACACACATATGACCCAGGTATGATGCATGCATGACAAATGTATGATACACACACACTTGGCACACATGTGACCCACGTATGACACCGGTATGACCCATATATGACACATGTATGACTGATGTATGATACATGTATGACACACCTATGGCCCACATGTAATACACACATGACATACACATGACCCAGGTATGATACATGTGTGACACATGAATGACACGTGTATAACACACACTTGACACACGCCTTGCATTAATGGCAATATCAGTGTAAAAAGGACTGGAGACAATTTGCACCAAAAAATTATGCCAATTTTCAACATTTCAGATTTACATAATTTTGATGATGATTTTGCAAGTTTATTACACAACCACTAAACATGACAGTGACCAAGACTGATGGAATACCCAAAGGAAACGTAAAAATGCCATTTGTAAATCAAAGTAAAGCTACGTACACACTTCCAATTATTATCGTTGGTAAACGAACGACGAACGATCCTGCACGATATCTGCGAACGATCG
>NW_027323249.1:0-1463 GCF_032062135.1 Pyxicephalus adspersus | reverse complement strand
AACCTGTACACAAGATTAATGTTTCCAGTGCAGCTATTATTACTATATTATATATTGGGTATCAGTCCATGTGTGAGACAGTGGTTTCAATTCAGGAACAAAGAATCAAGTGAATGCTCAGTTATCCTAACCCTTTCACTTACATTTTACCTAAATTAATAGCACCAATGGCATGTAAAATTCTCTGCCCAACTATGGGCTATTTTAGATTTGTGGTTGAGTTTAACATTCTAACATAAGTTCAACCATGATGCCATTAAACTGAACGTAAGCAGTTGGGAACCAATTTGTGTATGCATTTGCATGTCGCATGGGGCTGCAACTGCTATGTAATATTGGTGCCATTCCTGAAAGTGGCAGGTTGCTTCTTTCCATGTAGTTGCTTTCCTCCTCTCAATGAAGAACCATACCTCAATTACACTAAAACTTTCATCAAACACTGTGGTTGACAACATAGTAGTTGAACTTAGGTGGCTGAGAAAAATGGCAACGGCTGTGATTTTTCAACTTCAAAATTGATAGGAGCCTATATTAGCAGGAAATGTGAGTACATTAGTTTTTTGACCTTTATAGTAAGTTTGATTTGGGCGGCAATGTCATTGAAGAAGGTACAGACCCTCCCTGACATATGTCCTGAATTTCCCCCTGGGTGTCCAGGAACTCCATGGCATGACATTGCCGGTCCCTTCTGCAATAAAGGAGCTACCTGCTTGCTCTTTAAATTTTCTGTTCACTTTTGTTCTTCTTTAAAGTGGACCTAAACATAAAATACAACCCTTTTATATAAAGTAAAAATTGTATTTTTGTTTTAAAAAAAAGGGTGCAGAACCCCCCCCCCCTTCTATCTTAATTGCCGCAGTATTGGGACAGAATAGAGCTAAAGCCTCCCAATTACCTACATCACACATCCCGGTAAGCTCTTGCTGCTCCTTCTGCGCATGCCCGAGGTCAGGTAGCCTTTTCTTTAATAGAAGGAAAAATTGTCAATCTTACACATGCGCAGATCGGCAATCTTTTCCCCCATCTACATCACCCGATCTCGCACTGTGCAGGTATAGACGTAGGAAGAAGACAGATACCGGGATGATGTGGGACCCAAACAAAGAAAACTCCAGATGGATCGACAGATCTGCAGGATTAAGTTTAATCTGCAGGATTAAGGTAAGTGTGTTTTTTTTATTTTTGGGTTTAGTTCCTTTTTAACATGCTACTGTACTATGACAAACAGGCTTAATAAAAGTCAAAAACATTCATTTTGCCCATTGCTACCATAAATCTTTACAGAAATACAATAAACAAAAGTTAAGCTGTGGTCCACTTAATAATCTTCAGATGATGGGAAGGTTTAAAAAAGTGTTTTGCCTTGCACATGATTGTGCAACTTCACTTTATTCGCAATCCCCCTGGGTTCACAGACAAAAAGTAAATAAAAACATTTTTTAGCAACAGATAATTTTTTTGTA
>NW_027323248.1:0-1463 GCF_032062135.1 Pyxicephalus adspersus | reverse complement strand
TGTGTACAATATCTACGAACGATCGTGTCGTTAACTCTATGTGCAGGATCGGTGCTATACGATCGTTCATATATATCGTGCATGAACGTTCGTCGTTCGTTTTCCAACGATAATAATTGGAAGTGTGTATGTAGCTTTAGACATGCCCAAGAATTAATTTAGCAACATGAAAATTTACAGTTTATAAAGTAATGATAGTACAAAGTAATAATAGTACAAAATGGCTTGTTCAGAGTTTGGTGCCAATATGTAGAGTTTCCGATAGTAGTGTTGGCATAATATCTTACTATGGAAGGCATTCCTCTTGTAGCTAAGATCCCCAATTACATGTTTATTCTACATGATGAAAAATCCACTGAGGGTGCTTCATTTTATCCTATTCATCAGATTTGTCTTGGTCATGGCAGATAACTCAACATGGATTTCTGGTGTTAATATATTACATCTGAATGTGTAGAAGCTATAGGTCATGAAATTCAACATGCCAGCAGTCTCAAAAAATCTCTTTTTGGTGATGTTTGCTATTTGAGTGTGTTCTACCAGTTATCTCTGGACAATACATTCCACTGTGCAAAGGGCAGGCTTGAAGAGAAGGAGTATTAGATGCTTTGTTGGGCATTATTCATGTGTCTTTTTGCATACATGTTTAATACAGGAATCAATATTTTTTCACATACCTAATCAGAGACATATCCTTGCATGTGCTCGCTAAGCATCTAGTCATGGCACAATGGTATCCAATTTTCCTGGTGATGTCAAGATACCTATATATGAGCTTGCATGCTTGGGCATTGAGCTGGTTTATGGTGACATCTAATAGAATTGGATACAGGAAGAGTCTCTTTGTTAGTTTGCTAGGCTTATTTAGGATAAAAGCCACTACTGTTAATATATAGCTGAAATAGAAATCTTACTGCATCTGTTTCTCTCTGCTTGATGGAGTCAAAGTGTGTATTCACAGACCTTTAAATTCATTCATCCATTTTGTCCTGAGCAGATGGTACTGCATTTGTTGTATTACTTTGGGTATTGTGTGGTTTATGTAATGTATTTCCTGAGATGTCAGTATACAAAGGATTGAAACCCAACACATCACATGCAATTCAATCCCTCACCTGCCCTGTGTATCTGGAAGAATTGTGTATCATGTTAACATACGTAGCATAAACACTGTTGTCTTGTGTACTGTGTTCTCTTGTGGGTTTGGCAGGTCTACTGCAATGTTTTAGCGATGAGCTGGTCAGAGGTCAATTATTGCACATAAATTGTAAGAATATTTAAAACTATGTAATTCAGTCTTCTATAACATGATTTTCTTCATTCACTAGTACTTGTGTTGCTCTTTTGTTAACCCCTTTACTGTCTGCCTTTTATGCAATTGCTCAGTTTGTATGGTATCCAATACAAATCCTTGGTTATTATTATTATTATTATACAGTATTTATATAGCGCCATCATATTAC
>NW_027323247.1:0-1464 GCF_032062135.1 Pyxicephalus adspersus | reverse complement strand
CTTGGTAACTCTTAACCCTTCCACTACCTGCTCCCAACCCCCAGCAGTCATGCAGGCCTTCCACTATTCTTCACTCCATTCCCCGCTCCAGGCCTCACTATAAATGCAGGTCAAATTGAGCAGCTCCTCACCCTGCAAATGATACAACAGTCATCAATGCTAATGAAGTTAAAAAGGTCCAATATATTTACTCTCAATATGTCACAATTCAAATGCGGTAAAACGCATAACACTGGAAACACAAAGCACTAAAATGTCATTTATGCCTGGTTATCTAGAGACATACACACAAGATTCGCTAACAACTAAGTGTTTTACATTTTTTATACAAAGCTGGCCAAATGTTTATACAACTACATGACCCGAATCCCTATTTAATGCTCAGTAGTTTTGTAATAAACTTTGTGTAGAGATCAATTGAATTGACAAGCCAATATAAGTCTGTATGGTAAGTTGTGTCTAATGAGTGCATTAAGGATTAGCATCCAATAGTGTTCATTGTCGTCAGCATTGTAGGAAGGACTCTTCCTACTGACCGCCGCACTAAAGAAGGGCCAGGAGCCTGCGAACGGAGAGAGATATGCGCAGGGCCAGCATGCCTGGTGGGGGAAGGCTGAACAGGATAGGCATAATCAGAGAAAAGAACAAAAGAGGACTCTTTTTATGGAACACATCATAAATTTGAAAAGTTAAAAAATACATTGTATTTCATTGAACACATTATTAAAAGCATTGAACAAATTCAATGAGTGGTAACAATGTAAAAAATCTTTGAAGGTTAATCTTAATCAGAAAAAATCTCACTTGTCAATATAGATTGAAAAAGGGTGTTTTACTGTATCTTATTCCCAACGCGTTTTGCCCACAATAAGCTTCATCAGTGGATCTTTGAATAACACCTCTGGGACTATATGGATCATATAACATTAAGTTAAATTAATGTTATATAATAATAGATTAATACAATCATTGATACATCATAATTAATAGTTATTATCCACTGTACTATACCAGTATACATCAAATAAGGGATACAAAAACATTACATATTGAGTATAGGAATCTAGGTTTCCAGTTGAAAAAGTAATATTTAAAGTTAATTGGTACCAAAAATTTGAGTGTCAAAGTAATGTAGAAATAGACTTAATGACCCTGATTTATGAAAGCTCTACAAGGCTGGAGAGAATACACTTTCAGAAATGAACTGGGTGATCCAGCAAACCTGGAATGGATCTGGTCCATGATTCAAAACATTTGCTAGCAAATAGAAAATGTTTTTTTAAAATCAATTCCATGTTTTCTGGATCACCCAGTTCACTTCTGAAAGTGTATTCTCTCCTTGGCCTTGGAGATCTTTCATAAATCAGGACCAATGGGTTTACTAAATTGGTAAAATATGAATTAACTTTAGGTATTACTTTTATACTAAATAGGATCAAATATGAGAAGTTCATGGTTAGGGCT
>NW_027323246.1:0-1464 GCF_032062135.1 Pyxicephalus adspersus | reverse complement strand
ACACATACCTAACAGGTTTCCGGGCCCACCATTGAAAAGCCATGGGATTCTCATAAGCCGGTAGAAAAATAGGACAATTTACTATGCCAATTAAGTATTCCAGTGTTTTTAAACCAGGGTTTCTCCAGAGGTTGCTTGACTCTCAGGCCAGTCCAACTGACACCAATGATCTTTTTGTCTATCTGTAAGGGTGACATTCTTCCCAAAATCCAGCGATGTATTTGGCATTCTTCCCACTGACCACCACACTAATGTAGGATGTGAGCAGTGAATATAATAAATATAGCAGTGGTTCCCTGAAGACCTGAAAGGTAATTTAAGAGGTTCCCCAATGTGAAAATGTTTATATATATATATATATATATATATATATATATATTGGGAGAAGGGGAGAAAAACAAAACTTTCATAGTCTTTCTTACCTCTAAATTAGTTTGATCAAAGTGTAGATTATCGTGCTAGGTGGTAGGATGCACAAGTAGTGTAACATTTTAGGTCAGGGGCTTTACATACTGGAAAAGAAGGGTATGATAAATAGCATTTGAAAAGATGGTAATGATACCGTAGTAGTTACCTTTTAAAGCATTATTTCTGCCTAGGTTGAAGGAATTGCAGCTTATTAGGAAGAGCTGAGTTGTTCCCCTGTGTGAAGAATTTTTGTTTAGCCCAGCATAATTGTTTTTCCAAAAAAATCAGTGTAACACAAGTTTAAATCTCAGTGATTGAGAAAGTATTAGAAGCAGAATATCAGAACACCCACTAGTCAAGTTGAAATGCTCTTGGTGGTAGAATGTATTCATGCAAAGCGAGTAATGCTAGGTCAGTAGCCAGAATAAATGGAATTCATGAAAAAAAGAGATGCAATTGTTTATTAGAAGTGATAGATGTTACTTTAACTATAAATGGAAAAAGTACAGGTGTATTGTGCTGTGTAGGCCTTATAAATGGATCATGTACCATGGGGTCTATACTTAACCCAAAAGTTTTAAAAATACATGCATTTGATAGTTTGCCATATCGCTGGAAACAGAAAAACATTAAATATCTGGGAGTTCAATTGACTCCCTCATACCAATTGCTCTGTAAAGTGAATTATCCAATTATTCCAGGATATTAAATCACTTCTGACCAAATGGTGCACTCTCTGTATATCCTTCTTTGGGTGTATTGTCTGTCCTACCAAAACTGCCGGTGAATGTACCGCGTGCAGCCTTGGGGCACGTTCATGCCGAAGTACCTAACTTCATTTGGGATTATAAGCATTACCGTCCTTCCGAATCTGTAATATGTTAGTTGAAAAATAGGGGAGGTTTAGGGGTACCAGATTTTTATAAATATTTTTTTTGGTCTCACATCCTCGTCAGATTGTTTCATGGACCACTTTAGGGGTTTACAATAGATGGACGGAGATAGAGAAACTTTGGCTTGGCCCTGCACATCCTAACTCGATGTTGTGGGGATCCC
>NW_027323245.1:0-1465 GCF_032062135.1 Pyxicephalus adspersus | reverse complement strand
TATCAGAAGCAATCAGAGTATCTTTTATGCAGTTCCTGCAGATATGAAAAGGTCTAATAGTTCATCAGGTTGACATGGCCCTTATACAAATATTCAATATGCCACTATTCCTGTTGTGAAAAGCACTGCCTGGCTGTTTTCCTGGCTGGTATGAGATGCATGGGTTACTCTTATTACGCGTTCATGGAATTCAACAAATTTTGGATTTACATAACCCAGAATATGTTTGCAGGTAGATGTAGGTGAAAGGATTCAGACACCAAAACACTGAAGCCTTATAACAAGAGTTTTGAGACTAAGGTCTTGTAGTCTTATGATGTTAAGGTTTAAAGAATGTAAAAAGTGGTAATAAAATACCTTAAACTTTTCATTTAGGAGTGTCAAGGAACACAGCTAGTAATATTAATATTAGAAATGAGCAAGTCCTGCAATATTCACCAAAAGATAGATTTGCTTGATCCTGTATAAGTAATTATGTTATTTTTTGTTAATGAATACACCCCTTTACTAAGGTACCCCATAGCAAACAGTGGTAATTCCTTACTGCTGCCTCAAAAAATAAGGAATATTCTATAAAGCACAGTTGTGTGTTTAAAATATAGTTTAGTACTTCAGTGTATGGAAAAAAAGTCACAGGACTGCCATCTGCCTAACTCTGCAGAGAACACACTACAGCACTGAAATATTTTGTTTTAGTTAGAGCATGACACTAACATTATCAGTAAATATCAGGATCTATATCTGTATTTTAGTTTCTAATAAAAACAAATAAACCAGCTGATTGGATTTAGCATACAGCAACTAGCCAATGCCTACTGTTTACATTAAGAAGCTCACGGCTGATGGCTGCTAAGGGGGCAGTATTGGTTGGACAAAATCATAAACCAATAGAAATGTTGCATGTTGTGAGTTTACTTTAAAAAAAAAAAAGTAAAAATAAAGAAAGATTTAACAAGTTCAACTTTAGATCAATATTCTACATTTTTGTCTTCATTCAGATAAATAGTCTTTAAACTCATCTCATCAAGAAATTTGAGCAGAAAGTTTAAGGGATCACGGAGGTATCTGCCTAAAAACGTTATTACTTTGTGAAAACCATTACGTGCCATTATATTAGTAAAAGTGACCAATAAAAGTTGAGATTGCTGAGTCATCACTAAATCCAGTCTAGTTTGTAAGATTTTATTATATTAGGGTGCCGTTGTTACATTATGTGTCCATAGTGGGGCCACCTCAACCAGCCATAAGTCTGTGTAATTGTGGTAAATTGTACTTTTTGGTTAAAATCAGATAAAAAAAAATTTAGGATGGGGGATCCAATCAGATTATTCCATGATGGCGGAATTAAAGGGATTATTCTGGTGGTGCATAAATTGGCCTTGTACCTGTATTATGACATAGGACCTCTGTTATCTTTGGTTTTATTTATCATTGTAGTGAAAAGGAATCTCTAATAATATAATTA
>NW_027323244.1:0-1465 GCF_032062135.1 Pyxicephalus adspersus | reverse complement strand
AAATCTGTATTTTGTTTTTTTGTTTTTTATCCATACCTTTTTGTCAACATTTTTGGCCAATCACATGATTCACAAGCTCCTCTTTTGATAGTGGTAGGAAGTTTTGGATGATGCAGTGAGACTGATGTGATGGCATCCCCATTACTCTGCATCAACTTTACAAGAACATAGTCTGTTTTTGTGGTGCTCCTCAGGGGTGGGCCCATGTTGGCCAACACCCTGTGGGTGGTCATTCTTCAAGGTCAACTGGTGCTGAATGTTATTCATCCCAGAAGACTGAGGACATCTTGTGGTGAAGACCAAGTACTACACTCTAGAGTAAAACAGAGTATAGGTAGTCCTCGGGTTAAGGACATCCGACATATGGACGACTCCTAGATACGAACAGGGCTTCTCTGCTTGCTCATGTGCAAGATGGAGGCTGGATGGGGGGAGGGGGTGGTTTGCATGACTTGCACAAGAAATAATTTGCTAAATACAGCTGTGGTTGTGGGTGATCATAGGGGGGTGAGCTCTTTCTGCAGCCTCTTCTAACTCTTTAATGACCAAGACAAACGCTGCAGTTGCTTCTTTTTGCATATCAAAGCACAGCTTGCTCCAGAGGTTAATGAATGTCTAGGCTCCATAAAGTTTTTTTTTTTTTTGCTTTGTTATTTTGCTTTGTTTGTGATTAACTCACAAGGGGAAAAGAAAAAAGGAAGGCAATTTTTACTTTATATAAAAGGATTGTCTACATACAACTTTTATTTCAGTTCTCCCTTAAACCAGGCATTTGCGGACAACTAAAATCTGTAATACACACAAATAGTAAAATAAAACAATATTTTATTTTTTGACTAATAAAGCAATTAAATAAACTTTTTGTATTGTTCAATCACAATTCTTTAAGTTCTCTATTGTTTTCAGAAGCTCTAAACTCGACGCGTTTCACAGCACGCTTTATCAAGAGAAATAGGAGCAACAGTTACTTACAGTGCTGAGATAATAAAGCAAATTATTTTTTCATATGATTCTCTTCCATTACCCCTTCTTTTTAACCAGCTCTCATGGTGACTATTCGAGTACAAGGCATTATTTTGTAGGGGAGTTACCAGAATTGGTGCACTCTCCTGTTCCTGTCTCCAAAATAGTTTGTCCCATGGAGCATGGCGTCTTTCATGGAAGAGTCATAATCTGGCCATAGGTTGATATAGGATGCATTTGCTGTGCCTGTAAGCTTTCATTTGATATTACCTGGAACTTTTTTTTAATTTAAAGTAGAACTAAACCCCCTTTACTTACCTATGCCCGTTTTATCACATGGCACCTCTATCTTCCTTCTTCTTTTCTTTCTGGAGATGATCTTTGGCTCAGCTGGAACTCCCGCACAGCAAAATTTGTTTTGGGGACAACCTCTAAAATGGAAGGCCAAGGTGGTTCTCCAGGAAGTGTTACATGTGGTGCAGGGCATGGATGTTGGAGATCA
>NW_027323243.1:0-1466 GCF_032062135.1 Pyxicephalus adspersus | reverse complement strand
TATGTTACAATTTTGGTTAATAAAAGGCCTACGGGCCATTTAAGCAACATTTGTGTGATTATTTGTGAGTAAGTAAGGGGTAGTGGGGTGTTGGAGATTGGGAGGCAGGTGACCAAGGTATGTCTTGCCACAGTCAAGTCACCTCTTTCACTAAGCTAAGTGTAAATTCCCCATGCAGAACTTCATTTCAAACTACTAAGTGAAGAGCCTAAACTACTTTAATAAATCCAACTCTAAACCATACTTTGGAACACCATAGTGAGTGCTGAACTAAACACAAGTTGCGTACAACAAACAATCATATATTGGCATTAGGGGGTTTTGCCTAAATTGTATTAGACCCAGAACATCTTTGCACGAACCAAAAATTAAAAAACTGTAGCTTGTATCATGCCCCTTATACCCAATATGAGAAATGCTGAGGGGCCCAAAATATTAAAGAGTGGGTTGGTTTACCAGATTGACCAGTGGTGAACATTTACTTACTTAGGCATAAAAGCGCCTACAGTTTCCAGTGTGCCAGTGTTTAAACTCAGATTATTGGTATGAGGTTCAGGTTAACTCTGTCTACAGTACAGCATAAAAAGTTCTGTTGGCTCAGATCCACATTGTTTCCACAGTTTCTGCATGTTTCATACAAAATCTGAATATTCGTGAATATTATTGAACTTTAAAGCTTTGTGCATATTGGTACAAAATTGATGTCCTCCAGACAGAAAGGGAATATCAAAAGGGACACAAAAAATGAAATAATAAAAACACAGTTTTAGTAAATTAGGGGAAAACTAAAACCCCTAAAAAAAAAATCAAAGCAGATGTACTTACTGTGTTAAAGTCGCAATTACTGAATCCCTGTGCTGTGTGTGGCTTATGTAGGGAACAGAGGTGTAAGAGGGACCCAATTGTTGCACCCATTACAGGTTCACTGCAGAAAACTTCAGGAGGGGGCAGATACAAGACCAGGCACCCTGCACATGGATAGAGAGCAGTACTTTTTGGCCTTTACTTTAGGAATTTCTGCACAAAGGAAGAGTTTAAGGCTCTGATTTATTAAAGCTCTGCAAGGATGGAGAGAATACACTTTCACTAGTGAAGCTGGGTGATCCAACAAACCTGGGATGGATCTGGTCCAGGATTCAAAGCATTTGCTGGCACATAGCAAATGACATTGAAGAAATCCATTCCAGGTTTGCTTGATCACCCAGCTTCACTGGTGAAAGCGTATTCTCTCCAGCCTTGGAGAGCTTTAATAAATCAGACCCCAAGACTGAATTACTGCACAGATCTGGAATAAGTACACAAAGGACACTACGATTAGCACACTACAATTTTAAAAATATATACATGTTTCTTTTTTTTAGATCTACTACTAAGTTAAAAAAATGCATCCCATTTGGTACATTTCCCTTATTCCCTTAGTCTCTCCAAACTGAAGGGAAGTAAAGAGAAGTCACCGGTCACCGGAA
>NW_027323242.1:0-1466 GCF_032062135.1 Pyxicephalus adspersus | reverse complement strand
GTCCGAGCTCCCCGGGTCATGTCTCCCAGTCCAAGTCACAGAGCCGCCCTTAATAATGGAAAAGTTGCTCTCTTAAAATTAAATGTTTTTATCTTTCCTGTTTTTGCTTCCTGTTTACAGCTTATGTTACAGCTTATGAAATCATATTATGGTCACTGCTACCCAGATTCACTTTTATTTGCACATTTGTTATAAGCTCTGCATTGTTAGAGAGAACTAGAACTAAGTCCAGAAGAGTATCATTTCTAGTTGGGGCTTCTAAAAAACTGTACCTGTAAGTTATCTTGTATTAAATTCACAAATTTCCTCCCTTTTGCTGTTCCTGTAGTGCCATTACTCCAGTCATTGTCAGGGTAGTTGAAATCTCCCATGATTAAAACACTTCCACTTTTTGCTGTTTTTTCTATCTGTGCTAGAAGTTGATTTTCTAATTCATCCTTAGCACTGGGGGGCCTAAAGCAGGCTCAACATTTAATTGTGTATTATTCAACCCCACAATCAACTCCACCCATAATGCCTCAACCTCATTGCTTGTTCCATCCGCAATTTCTTCTTTCACATTCACTTTAAGATCACTTCTCACATGCAGACATTACTAAAGAGAGTATACCCAGGAATATTGATAGTTCAGTCATGCCAAGAACAAAGCCAGGATTCAGCAATGCCAACTAAGTCATAATCCTCCTTACTCATTAAGGCTTCTAACTCCTCTTCTTTGTTTGCTAGACTTCTGTTCTGGTGAACAAGCTCCTGAAACCATTGCTGCTTTTACCATCATTGTTTGCAAAATCCTTTTGTTTTTCAGTAAAACTAATACTGCACAATCCAATGTTTGTTTGTAACATGGGAAGCTCCTTACAATTATCCACAACCCTCCCCCCAACTATCCCCAATCCACCCTCCACTAATGTCTGACCCCTAACTAACCTTTCTGACACCTTATTTAACTGTCCCACCCCCCTCTGTCCTAGTTTAAATATCCCTCCACTATTCCCCTAAATCTTTTCCCCTGCACAGCAGACCCCTTTTCATTTAGGTGCAAACCATCTCTAGCATACAGGTTGTACCCCAATGAAAAGTCAGCTCAGTGTTCTTATGAACCCAAACCCTTCCCTTTTGCACCAGGACTTGAGCCATGCGTTTAGCTGTCTAAGCTTACCCTGCCATTCCTGTGTTCCACATGGCACAGGCAATATTCCAGAAAATATAGCCTTGGAGGTCCTTTTCTTCATTTTGAAACCTAGTTCCCTAAATTGATTTTTAAGGATCCTCCATCTTCCGTCTATATTGTCATTGGTTCCAACATGGACAAAGACAGCTAGGTCCTGTCCAGCCCCTCACAGTATGTTGTCCACTCGGTCCACCACATGCCGAACCTTGGCACCGGGGAGACCCCAAACCATTCGGTTGAAGGGATGCAGGCGACAAACTATTCTATCCATAGAATTCACTATGACTACCAATTG
>NW_027323241.1:0-1466 GCF_032062135.1 Pyxicephalus adspersus | reverse complement strand
AACGATTTTTGGCCAATCGGTCGTTCGTCGTTCGTTCGTCGTTCATTTCCAACGATAAAAATTGGAAGTGTGTACGCAGCTTAAGTGTTAGGTTTATATGATACAATGTTACAATAATAGAGCCAACAAGGAGAATAATGTGACAAATTCAGGGTTACGGGGAGGATAAACATTCATGATAAGGTCACAGGGAAGGCTAGAGTTTGTATTGAGGTTTCAGAAAAGGAAAGTGCTGGTCAATGAGGATAAGTTTTTGTATTTTGGTTACAGAGAAGCTAAGTGGGTATTATTAATATTATTATTATTATTATTAATAATAATAGTAACAGGGATTATATAGCGCCAGCATATTACGCAGCGCTGTACATTAAATAGGGGTTGCAAATGACAGACAGTGACACAGGAAGTGGGGGGGACCCTGCCCCGAAGAGCTTACACTCTAGGAGGTGGGGAATTAACACACAATAGGAGGGGAGATGTGGAATGGTGGGAAGTAGTGACGGTTTCAAAACACAGAAGTAGACGGGTAGGTGAGGTTGAAGCGTTGGGTTTTGAGGTCTCTTTTAAATGAGCAAAAAGTAGGAGCAAGCCGAATAGGACGAGGAAGACCATTCCAGAGAGTCGGGGCAGCTCTAGGAAAGTCTTGTATCCGTGCGTGTGATGAGGTTATGAGTGAGGAAGTCATTTCTAGGTCATTGGAGGAGCGGAGAGAGCGGCTGGGGGAGTATTAAAGTTACAAAAACAGTTATTGTTAAGGTTATTAGGAAGATTAAGGGTTAAGACAACAATGTTTGTGCTGGGGTTACTGAGAGGGTTAGTATGAGGGGGTCCTAAGGGTAGGGCAGAGCTCTGCATATGAAACTCTCAATCTTCCAGCATTGAGCTGTTTTGTGTCAACATTTTAGCAATAATATTGGCAGCCAACACTGATACACCAATAATACTAATTGCTGGACATCGTACATGGACTTCTCCATTCTGGGGGCAGCATGGTTGGCATTCTTGCCTTTGCAGCAATAGGGTCTAGGGTTTGATTCCTGGCCAGGACACTATCTGCATTGAATTTGGTTGTTTGCATGAGTTTCCTCCCCCATTCCAAAAACACGGAGTTAGGGTAACTGGCTTCCCTGAGTTAACTGTAGTTCACAGTTAAAGCCACGACTATAGACTGTGTACCGTGCTACATAATATGTCGCCACTATATAAATACAAAATGATGATGAAGATACTGTCAGGGAGCTAACAAAAATAATTAGGAATTTACCATATTATTGTGTTAGTAGCAGTGTAAGTGGCTGACTTGCCCAATAATGTGATGTAAAAATCCCTGACATCAATTTTCTTCTCTAACATCCTCATCCTTTATAGACCAAAAAAAGTTCTGTTTTTGTTTTTCTGCAGGTTATTGAATTTTGCATTGCCCTGGCAGACATTTCACTGTTTTTGCACCAAGCCAATGCCAGCTC
>NW_027323240.1:0-1467 GCF_032062135.1 Pyxicephalus adspersus | reverse complement strand
GTTTCTAGTGCAGATACATCTGGTTGCTATGGGGTAAAGTCTTTCTTTCAGACACTTTAATAAAAGTGGTTAATTCTGTAATGTCAAAAGTGCAAGTCAAGGTCTATATACATGCAGATAGTAACTTTGACTATATTCCTAAGTTGCATAAGTAAATCATTTCAGTGCATATTTATCCTGAGAAAGATCTTCCACAGACGTAAAAAATATATAATGCCTCATCTTTCTGCAACAAAATATTACATCAGTTCAGTATAAAACAAAACTAAATATACATCTCAATAACAAAAGCTAAAAGTTGGCAGAATCTGATTCCAAAAATATAAAATCTAACTATGTACAATTACATTGAACAAAGATCAATATGTGCTGCCACTTGGTGACGCCAATCAGGCTAGTGGAGGAAGATGTGATTGGTCGCCATAGGTTTATTCTCATTATTCATTTTTGTATCATGTGACTATATAATTATCTTTTTACATTATATATTAGCTTACACATCAACTATTACATCCTGTAAGATATATATATATATATTTCAAATTTAAATCACATAAAAGCATAACAGGTAACTATAAAATATAATTTTGGCACACAATTTAGCTGTAAATGTGATTATTTAGAGAGATATAGGAGCTTCATTTGATGTTTTTTTTTAAAGGCCACTTCCATTAGCTTTAGCTACTCTGGTTTCCTCCCACATTCCAAAACATGCAGTTAAATTTATTGACTTCCCCCCAAAAATTGACCTTAGATTGTATTAGGACATATGACATATGACTTTGTATACCGCTGCGTAATGTGTCAGCACTATATAAATACTGTGTAATAATAAAACTACATAAAATAAATAAATAAATACATACTGAGGTTACTAGGTGACTTTTTTTTAGCACAGGAACTGGTTCACGATAGTCAAATGGCCCTCATTACTTCAGGGCCCATTTGGAGCTCATTGTACCCTTACAAATCACCTAAAACCACCTCAGGTCCCCCTTCCTATTATTTCCTGTACATTTTGTTAAAATGGTACAAAATATCTAAAATCTCCAAATGTTCACTAAAATAGGAGTTCTCAGTTTTGCTCATCCCTTTATGATACCTACATGTCCTAATTTTTCATAGTCAAACACTTTACAAAAAGAAACTTCTATATCTCTTCTACTGATTGTTTTTCAATTTTATATTTTTGGTTTGGATCATAAAAGTCTGTAAGGTGCCTGGAAGAAAAATTAACAATAAAAACAAACACATAAATACTATATATTATATACTGTGTGTATATATATATATATATATATATATACACATGCTTATATATATAGCATATATATATCTCATGGGTTCCAACTGTATTTGAGAATAGAAATATATATCTTTATCTTATGTTATGGAATGTCTCGCAGTACACAGAATCACCCAACATAGTGGTATACAAATTATTCATCTTTTAAATTTAGATGTACA
>NW_027323239.1:0-1467 GCF_032062135.1 Pyxicephalus adspersus | reverse complement strand
CTCACCTCTCCTGTCAGGTCTAAGTATTATTAATAGATTTTAAAGTGATGTCATGTGACCTCCCAGAATCCCCCTCACCTCTCCTGTCACATCTAAGTATTATTAATAGGGATCAGCGATGTCATGTGACCTCCCATAATCCTCCTCACCTCTCGTGTCAGGTCTAAATATTAATAATAGAGATCAGAGTGATGTCATGTGACCTCCCAGAATCGTCCTCACCTCTCTAGTCAGGTCTGAGTATTATTAACAGATATCAGAGTGATGTCATGTGACCTCCCAGAATCCTTCTCACCTCTCCTGTCAGATCTGGGTATTATTAATAGAGATCGGTGATGTCATGTGACCTCCCAGAATCCTCCTCACCTCTCCGGTCAGTAGGTAGATAATCTCCAGGGTGAGGTTCAGTATCTGTTCAGTCATGTGACTCTGCTCCTTCTTCATTGCTGTGACTTACGGAAGACCCTTTAATACATTTATCGTTGTCGAACTTTTCAGTTCTCCTAGAAATATAAAACAAACGTATTGAAACGACCCGGGTACCACGCGGTTGTTGGCAGCCCTGGTCTGGGAGTATAAGGAATTCGGTGAGGTCGGTGGAGGATCTCACAGGTTGGGGGAGGGAGGGGCTGAAGGTTTGTATTTTAGATTCAATAATAAACCTGGATACCTTCCGATCACCAAATGTTGAGTTTTCTATCCTGTGATTGGTCGTTATTTAGGGTTGATCTATGACCGGTCCATCCAGCAGCTGATCGTCCTTGGAAATTGCTGACATGGATGTCTGCGCAGGAAGACGCCTCTGATGGAACAGAACAATGCAATCCATTTAATCAATATAAAAAGGTATGCCAGAGGTATAAAAACATAAATCAATCACACAAAACATCACCCGCTAGTCAGCTGAGATCCTTCCCCTTACACCACAAATGACATTTGTCTACATCAGTGTCTCCATCCAACCCAGTCCACAATAGTTCTCTGGCAGCAGCTAGTAATGCCTGGCCAATAATGCAATTAAAAAATCAGCTGCATGCCGGGAACTGGCGACGAGCCCAAAACAAGGCAAACAAGAGACTACAACACCCACAATGCACTGCTCACTTCCGCCTGTGATGGCTCTGCTAGGTTCTGTGCGTTCCACGAGAGAGACCACTTCCGGATCTGCTCCCAGCCTTTAATCCACCCACTTGTGGTCAGTCTGAGAACTGCAGCCTTTTAAATGTTTGCAATGTATAATTTTGCATTCGAACACTGCCATCTTGTGGTGGATATGCTAACTGCACGTATATGAGATTTGTAATATACCCTGTTTCCCCGATTATAAGGCACTGTCTTATTTTTTTTGAACTGCCAAAATATGCCCTAGGTCTTATTTTCAGGGGGATGTCTTATTTTTCCATGAAGAAGACTACAGTACACATTTATTGTTGAAAGTCACTCATAATCACTCATGTTCCATTGATT
>NW_027323238.1:0-1467 GCF_032062135.1 Pyxicephalus adspersus | reverse complement strand
AATCAATGGAACATGAGTGATTATGAGTGACTTTCAACAATAAATGTGTACTGTAGTCTTCTTCATGGAAAAATAAGACATCCCCCTGAAAATAAGACCTAGGGCATATTTTGGCAGTTCAAAAAAAATAAGACAGTGCCTTATAATCGGGGAAACAGGGTATATTACAAATCTCATATACGTGCAGTTAGCATATCCACCACAAGATGGCAGTGTTCGAATGCAAAATTATACATTGCAAACATTTAAAAGGCTGCAGTTCTCAGACTGACCACAAGTGGGTGGATTAAAGGCTGGGAGCAGATCCGGAAGTGGTCTCTCTCGTGGAACGCACAGAACCTAGCAGAGCCATCACAGGCGGAAGTGAGCAGTGCATTGTGGGTGTTGTAGTCTCTTGTTTGCCTTGTTTTGGGCTCGTCGCCAGTTCCCGGCATGCAGCTGATTTTTTAATTGCATTATTGGCCAGGCATTACTAGCTGCTGCCAGAGAACTATTGTGGACTGGGTTGGATGGAGACACTGATGTAGACAAATGTCATTTGTGGTGTTAGGGGAAGGATCTCAGCTGACTAGCGGGTGATGTTTTGTGTGATTGATTTATGTTTTTATACCTCTGGCATACCTTTTTATATTGATTAAATGGATTGCATTGTTCTGTTCCATCAGAGGCGTCTTCCTGCGCAGACATCCATGTCAGCAATTTCCAAGGACGATCAGCTGCTGGATGGACCGGTCATAGATCAACCCTAAATAACGACCAATCACAGGATAGAAAACTCAACATTTGGTGATCGGAAGGTATCCAGGTTTATTATTGAATCTAAAATACAAACCTTCAGCCCCTCCCTCCCCCAACCTGTGAGATCCTCCACCGACCTCACCGAATTCCTTATACTCCCAGACCAGGGCTGCCAACAACCGCGTGGTACCCGGGTCGTTTCAATACGTTTGTTTTATATTTCTAGGAGAACTGAAAAGTTCGACAACGATAAATGTATTAAAGGGTCTTCCGTAAGTCACAGCAATGAAGAAGGAGCAGAGTCACATGACTGAACAGATACTGAACCTCACCCTGGAGATTATCTACCTACTGACCGGAGAGGTGAGGAGGATTCTGGGAGGTCACATGACATCACCGATCTCTATTAATAATACCCAGATCTGACAGGAGAGGTGAGAAGGATTCTGGGAGGTCACATGACATCACTCTGATATCTGTTAATAATACTCAGACCTGACTAGAGAGGTGAGGACGATTCTGGGAGGTCACATGACATCACTCTGATCTCTATTATTAATATTTAGACCTGACACGAGAGGTGAGGAGGATTATGGGAGGTCACATGACATCGCTGATCCCTATTAATAATACTTAGATGTGACAGGAGAGGTGAGGGGGATTCTGGGAGGTCACATGACATCACTTTAAAATCTATTAATAATACTTAGACCTGACAGGAGAGGTGAG
>NW_027323237.1:0-1467 GCF_032062135.1 Pyxicephalus adspersus | reverse complement strand
CACTGGTCCACCAACTGCATGCCTATCTACCTCCCCCTGGAGATTTTCAACATTACCTCCTGCTCCTTCACCAACTACCTGCCCATGCCCACCCATCTTTTGTGTGCAGAAGCAGTCGCTGTCTTCCATAGATACCTTAGCAATATGATATTCACCACTTGCTGCCCTACCAGATTCCTGCCCATGCCACCTTCTTCTCCCTGATTCCCACCACTTACACTTGCTGCTCCACCATCTACCTGCCCAAATCTTTCTAGCGTCAATAAAGTATGTGAAGCGGATGCTCCATGATCACCTTAGCAATGACGGCAAGTTGTTGGGGCATCCCTTGTTAGCTGTTTTCAGTGCCTTGTGATAAAGCACTGCCTATAAAATCCACAACACTGTCTACTAGTCCTGTTCCCTTTTTTTTGGATGCAGCTTCATAGTACAGGTTCTCTTTGAGTAACGGGATGATTGAAGGCAATAAGCACAATTGCACATATAAATGTATATATATATATTATATTTGTTCATGTCCCTCCCTGTCTATCCATTTCTCTCTGAATGACCTTGGCTACGATTTGCAGAATTCCTGTTATTTACAAGAGATAAGAATGACTGCAGAAGCTCAGACTTAGCCTCTATAAACTGAGTATTTGTTCAGCGCTCCTGTGACCATCTGCTGCCCAGACACCAGCGGCCCCCCTGTAGGTTTTCTTATTTTTATACTTAGAAAGAAAAGCTTTATTTACAAAGGAGATGTCTGCTAATGGCTGTGACCGAAGAACTGCTCCAAAGACTGGTCTCATTCACATGATTAGCACATATCTGTAATAAAGTAACAGATGTGATGAGTGTGAAGGTATATAAATACAAAAATGTATGGCAATATGACGTGCAATCATGTCACCAGGCGAACAAGGCTATGGAGGAGTGATGGAAAGGTAGAAAGCAGTTTAAAAAAGAGAACCTGTTACTTTGCTCATTTAGTTTATGTTAGCTGTGACACCTGATGCTAACCTTAAAGCGGAACTAAATCCGAGTTACTCACCCGTCTCTTACCATACCCAAAGCTATCAGGCAGGTAGGAGAGCTTTTTACAATATACCCAGAGCTATCAGGAAGGTATGAGAGCTTTTTACAATATACCCAGAGCTATCAGGCAGTTAGGAGAGCCTTATACCAGATACCCCAGGGCTATCAGGCAGGTAGGAGAGTTTATTACCATATACCCAGAACTATCAGGCAGGTAGGAGAGCTTTTTACCATATACCCAGAGCTATCAGGCAGGTAGGAGAACTTTTTACCATATACCCAGAGCTATCAGGCAGGTACGAGAACTTTTTACCATAAAGCCAGAACTATCAGGCACGTAGGAGAACTTTTTACAATATAGCCAGAACTATCAGGCAGGTAGGAGAGCTTTTTACCATATACCCAGAGCTATCAGGAAGGTATGAGAGATTTTTACCAGATACCCAGAGC
>NW_027323236.1:0-1467 GCF_032062135.1 Pyxicephalus adspersus | reverse complement strand
CCCCCCCCCCCCCTAATCATTAAAATGTTGGGATATGTTGTGCAGGGCTGGCTAAATAATTCTCCCTTACTCCCAATCATAGGTCACTCTTTTTTTTACTAGGATTGCAATCTAATCTCTTTTAGGGATAAATGGGTTACTCTAATTTATTGCTACATCATGTGGTGAGAGGCAACTTTGTTTGTCCTTTGGCAACCTGTGGAGGCACAGAAGCTAATTTATCATTGGCATTACCTTCAATTGTGTCATTTAGTGAGGTCTTAGCCTCGTCCTTTAAGAGCTAAGAAGGATTTAACTCCTATGGAGGACCTGTTATGTAGCGAAGACAAGCCCTCTGGCACTGTATGGCGACTATATAGGCTGTAAATTTTATATTCCAGGGTAACCGGATTATTTAACAAAATGGGAAGTTGAATTTATTAGCACACGCTTGGAATTTTAGACGAAGGTTATCATGGGCTTGGCTCTAAAAACATCAGTTCGTGCTAAAATACAGGAAGGTAATTTTAAACTTCTTTCCAGGTGGTACTATGTACCAGTACAACTGACGCATTTGTCCCCTATGGAATCCCCATTATGTTGGAGAGGTTGTGGAATGGAAGGTACAATGCTACAAATATGGTGGCAATGCCCAGTGATTGAAAGATATTGGAGAAAGGTTTTGCAGATGATTGAAAAAATAGTTGGTGTTTCCCTGGAGCTCATTCCGTGGTTAGTACTTTTTCATTGGCCTAATATTAGTTATAGGCCAGATATAGTAGATATAAAAGTAGATGTAGGCGTTCACTAGTACTGGTCCTCCTTAATGCAGCCAAGGCACAGATTCCACGGTCAGGGAAGGATCCTAGGGAACCTTCTATGAGATGTAGGTTTCAGTTGGTGGAGGATTTGTGAAATGGAGGAAGGATACCATGACAGTCAAAACTTGTCCACAAGATTTAATGTTATATGGGCCCCTTGGATACAGTTTAAAGATAATATTCAATACCTCATTATTAATAATCAAGAATAGATCAGCTGAATTAAGTGTAGGTCTTTAAGTAAAATTGCATCACATGGATAAAATTGTCACACTTACCTGTTCCTCACTAAAACACAGGCATCTCTCTCCTGCGCATGTGGGCAGTTCTGATGCTGGGCGTGCCTCTGTTTCCAGGCTTTATCGACTCTGTCCATGCCGCTGGCCAATCAGGAAGTAGCCTCTTTACCAGCAGTGGCTATTAAGCTTGCTCGCAGACTCCAGACTGTGTTAGTGCATCAAGTTACTAGTGCCTAGCTCCCTAGTTCTGTAAACTAGTTCCTGTACATCTGCTGCCTAATCCAGTATTTCCTGTGTCCAGCTCCTGTGTTAACCCCTCATTGTCCAGTCTGTTGGTTCCCAGACAACTTCCTTGTGCTGTTCCTGTCTGCCTGTGGTTATCCCTGCTTCTCCTGTGCCTCTTGATGTTCCAGTGTCTCCAGTGTTTC
>NW_027323235.1:0-1467 GCF_032062135.1 Pyxicephalus adspersus | reverse complement strand
TTTGTAATGATCTCAAAGTGAATAATTGGGAAGAGAGTTCTCTATATGGACCATTTATATATTTACACAGGGTGATCATATCCCCCCTTATACGTCTCTTCTTCAGGGAGAATAGGTTCAGATCAGCTAATCTCTCCTCATAGCTGACTTCCTCTATTCCTTTTATTAGTTTAGTTGCCCTTCTCTGCACTCTCTCCAATTCCATGTCCTTTTTGTGAACTGGTGCCCAAAACTGGACTGCATATTCCAGATATGGTCTGACCAATGCTTTGTACAGGGGCAGGATTATGTCTCCATCCCTGCAGTCTATTTCTCCTTTAATACAAGAAAGTACTTTACTAGCTTTAGATATTTCAGCTTGACATTGCATGCTCCTATTAAGTCTATGATCTACCAGAACCCCCAGATCCTTTTCTATTCCTGCTCCCCCTGACAGGATTAAGGAATTCACTTTCCATCATGAAAAACACCCTTAGAGAATAAGGATAAATTATTCTGCTTGGGTCAGTCCAACAAGTTGGTAATAAAATCTGGTCCAAAGTGAGAAACTTTGGCAAACATAAAATAAAATGAAAATCTATATTGTTGTTGAAAGGGTCTGAGACACTCCATTTTGTTACCTGAGACACTCCATTTTGTTTTCCATTCTAGTTTTAGTTATAAGAGATAGATGTATTCCTTGTTATTGTTCTGCCAAACAAGTGTCCTTGCTGACATCTGCTAAATTCAGATATTGCTGACAATTAAAGAATAACAAGATGTCTTGTACGTGTCTGAAACAATGTAGCAAAGCGGTTTTGTATTAGAACAAAGATACTATTATCTCTCTACTGTGGTAAATGAGCACGCACAGTTATATTTATGTTATAAAACTAGATGTTTGTTACAATAAAGTTGAAGATTGCTTGTTACCATACGAGTGTATGCGTCGTTGACCAATTCTTCCCAGGCGCCTGTTCTGATGCACTGAGGGACACTGGGATGGTGAGAGATCTGAGAGGAATAGAGCCAAGAAACCTGCAGATCTTTTCAGTTGTAAAAATTCAATTTACTTTTTTCCCCAGAAGTTGATTCTTGGTAATCTAATACCCTGGTGCCTGTTGACGTTGTCACACTCATGTGTGCTAACTGAGGTCCAGCGAAAGAATCATTTTGTGGTAAAGAGGAACCTGCCAACAGAAAGTGTGGCCAAGGGGTTTTGATTTAGAAGTTTTCTGTTGGTGTAACTCCTGCAGCAATACCAATCTTGCCTTCCAGTGTGGGAGGTGGTTCTTAGACAGCTTGTTATGCCTTTATATTTCTGCAAGGTGAATCATGGCTGGGTACTTCCTAAAGTGGCTGCACAAGCTTCTGGTTGATAAGGGCCTTGAACCTAGAAGCTAGAGTACTTATTGGTATACCTCTGCACCACCAGGTGCAAGCCAAGGTTTTCCAGAAGGTGTCTTTATCAGACATGACTTTGCCTGG
>NW_027323234.1:0-1467 GCF_032062135.1 Pyxicephalus adspersus | reverse complement strand
GAGGTTAAAGAGGTGGGACCATTAATTTAAAGAGGCCCGTCATGGAAAATGTAAAAGTGCTAATTACACTGTGCATGCGTAAGATGAGCACGTTTTTACATTAGAGAAAAGCCCCTTTTGTGCATGCCCGAGAATATAAATTTTTTTAGACATGCCTTGACTTGCATTAAAATTGCATGTACAATGGGTATTATTGTGAAGATGAATGTATTACATGGAATTTTGTGGATGGGTACAATTTAGTTTTACAGGTTAGGAAAGAGCTCCGTCATCTGTTTTTCATTAATGAGATTTCCTCTCACTTCCTGCTGTGTAGGTTCAACAAGAAGTGAGAGAATATCTTTGTACTGTAATGTCTTCGAGAGTTTCCTCAGGAAGAGTTGGAAGAATAACAAAAAAACTTTCTTCTTACTTTATACATCACTTCCTGGTCTCATTCAACCAGTCCATAAAGCCATATAACATCAGGACTAGAAGTCCTGCATTGTGTAAGAATATCAAGGAGAGTTGAAGGGAAGAAGAAACTTCAGCTGCTGGGGGACCTGGAGATCGGTAAAATAAAAGAGTTTTTACTACTACTTTTTGCAAAACAAAAGAAGCATTAAGCCCTAAAATGCAGGGGAACCCCGTTGTAAGGGTAGTTTTTAATTTTCAACATTTACTTTAGATTTAGCATTTTGGAAAATGAGATAAAGCTTTTGAATTGAGATTAAGAAAAGAACTTACTAAATATGTTTCATTTGGATTCACACAGGAATAAGGAAACCTTGTGGATGTTATAATAACTCAAACACAATGTCGGTGTATGTCAAATAAAAAAGGAAGCCCTAAAGAATTAGGAAAATTAGCTTTGAACTGATAAAGCCCTTTGTCTGTCCGTGGCAGCTGAGGAAGGTAGGTCCATTTATACATTAACAAAGATTTAATAAATAATGGACTCTTTCATACCCTCTTTGGAATATGAAACTAGTGATATATTGCAGGAAGCCAAACATCATATATACTTACCCCACATTAGGAACAAATGTACCAAACTGAACTCACATTCAATGACTAAGTAATCTTAGTAATTACTCAGAATAACTGCTGTTGGACCATTTTTTGAAATTTGTGTGCCAGGATGTGTCCTTAAAATTTGCATCTTGTGTATTTAGAAAGATTGCAGTGTAAAAAAGCTCCATAGTGGTAAAAGTAAGCTGCAGAGGTCTGCTCCATGGAGGTCCTGAGAGCTATAGGAAGCAAATGGATCATATCATCCAGTGGTCCCCAACCTTTTGGAGCTCAAAATCTAAACCACTAAATCTACTGACTCTGGATCGCACATGTGCGGGGAACCATGCGTTACTCAAAGGGGAAGAAATTTCCCCCCATAACAACGTCGTGATACCAGAACCAGCCCATTCTCCCATGGCAGGTCTGAGCCAGAGACACAACCAGTCCACCATCCTGAGCCTGTGATGTATATGG
>NW_027323233.1:0-1468 GCF_032062135.1 Pyxicephalus adspersus | reverse complement strand
ACACATTATGATACATTTTCACAGATGCCTCGCAAAAACTGCCACCGCAGCAGTAAATAGGTTTCCACTATCGCTGGGCCTAATAAATGTCCGATCGCCCCAGGTTTACTGTAAACTGAACGGCTCCAGCATCTCATCTATCATCGCACTTTTCATGGGGCGGGCTGGATATATATTTATATACGTTTGCTAAATTATGCATACCTTATACTGTAAGTTGCAAATATGAAACCAAAACCAAAACTGAATGCAATAGTTCTACCTACAGACTGCAGAAAACTATACAAGGAGACTGGAGATCAATTCATGTTATTGAGGGTGATGAGGATTGAAGGAAGATACTTTAAAAAAACATTATACACATTGATATTTTTTAATTGGATAGAAGTTTAATGCAGAACCCCTGGTGAACCTTAAACTGAAGATCAGGCACAAAGAAATTCAACTTTTCAAATTCTAGTCTTCCAATAAATTTGATCTCCAGTCTTCACTTTTGTTTAGACTGTCCTCCATCCTCCCCTTCATTAAATCTGCCCTCCATTCTTCACTTCATTGCAGCTGCCATACAGTCTTCCCTTTGTGTGATCTAACCTCCAGCCTCCATTTCAATGAATTTGGCCCCCGACATTCCCTTCATTGAATCTGACCTCCAGCCTTTCCTTCTCAAAATCTGCGCTGAAGCCTTTCTATTAATAACTCAATTTTCCAGCCTCCCTTCAGTAAATCTGCCCTACAGCCTCCTCTTTAGTAAATCTGCCCTCCATCCTCCCGCTCAGTCTTGTACAATTGTACCGGCTCCTCTGGTGGACTGAATTGCTTACAAGTACATTAGAAGCTGTGTCAAGTTAAATAAAGGACATCAAGCATCATCTAGCCTTTCCAGTCTTTTTGTCCCTGGCCCACCCCTGCCTTTCATTGGATTTCAGTTCTTTCAATACCAGAGGCTCAGCATTACATGAAGGTGGTGTATGAGTTGGTCTGCATGTTAACAGAAGCCTTTAGTAAGGCCTGTTCCTCCAGAATGACATCCACCCATCAAGGCATTTTCATATTCGTATGATACCTTCCATGAGCCAACCCATTACTTGTATCAGAACTCATAAGAGGCGTACTGAGGCACTTCCTAAAAACATTGCAGCACCCTGAAATACCCCCCCCCCCTCTTTCCAGCTTGCATTTCATAGCAAAGCCTAAAGTTTCTGTGCTTCTTCTGCACAGTAATAAAAAAAATATGTATCAAAAAAATATGTGTGGGGAAAAGGTTTATAAAGAATTTTCAAGGTATGTTCTTGCCGCTGTCCATGCCTATTATTTTTAATTTCTGTTTATATTTTTTTTTGTTTGATTAACTCATAGCCTTCCTTTAAAGATCATTATGACTAACCCTACATCATGTTTATATATAAGCCCGAGATTAGATTTCTGAACTTGCACCACCATCCTAGAGTATAATTTGACGCTCACAATG
>NW_027323232.1:0-1468 GCF_032062135.1 Pyxicephalus adspersus | reverse complement strand
AAAAAAAAAAAAAACTGAAATTGTCTAAACATTAAACTAAAGAAATATTATCCATCTGATCTACACAAAGGACCTATCAATGTCACCTTGTCACAATGTAAAATTAATTCAATGAGTTCTGAAGCAGAAACTTCATGCTGAAAATAATGAAATGATTCATTCAGATATATCACTGTTCCATCTACTAATTGAAGTTTTGTGTTTCAATTGCAAAAGCATCAAGTTTGCAATTGTTTTCTCTATGTGGACTGTGCTACATGTTCATTTACCCATGATAATGAGTTTAACTAAGCCACATTAACAGTTAGATTATTGTTATCTTTGATTTGATAAATGAGATGCAGTAAATGGAGTCATTCTATAATTATTTTATGACATTGAAAACAGTGGCTGGTATTTTGTTCCAGCAGAGACTTTTCACTCTTTTAACAACTTAAACTAAGTAAATGAATGCTTCATATATTCTTTCCCATTAATAATCAAACAATAAATCATGCATTACCTGTTAACATACGATTTGTATAATGCATCCAGTTTTTATGTCAATTAATATAAGTACATCCTATTTGTGTCTGAATGAATAGATAGCTTTCTGAAAGGTTACTCTTAAGTATATATATGAATGTAAAAATAAGTCTAAATGATTGTTTACCTTTACCTCATACACAATATATAGGAATATTATATAGTACTCTAGTTTTTGCTAGTCTTGGTGCTTATTATGGTACCAAAAAATGAAAAGAGGAAGTTCCACTATAGTGAAAACAAAATTTCTTGATGTTTATTACCTTTTTAGATCAATGGAGAAAAGACTATATAAATAGTGGATTATTTATCCACACCACTTTTATTTATAGAAGATGAGAAAAATAGGTTCCTGTAATTCCCCCATGGCATGTTTCCTTTAATTAAAATTTTTACCCTTTAAATTTCCTGTTATACTGTGCATGTCAGAATACTGTCTCATATGTGTGACTTCAACGTGTTTGAATTGAGCCATACAGTTCTGACAGTTTAATTTGCTGTCAATTGACTTTTTCCTTCTTTTCCAAGTTTTCCATTGTTACAGTTGCAGACAACAAATGGAATTGAAAGAAAAAAAAAACATTATTAACTATTTCCGGTGTTTCACCTTATTTTAATTTTATTTAGAAGAATATTAAAGCTTATTTACCCATGCACAAAATATTGGTATTGACTAAGACTTGGTGTACAAATGTTCATACATACCTAGAACAGCAAGAAATTAGATAGTTTACCTGTCCTGTTTTGTATGCCTTTTTAACTGGGTCATATAATGCCATTTTGTAACAACAACAAGCAAAACACATTTGTAATAACCCCTTCTAAAGTGCGCTTCTTCGTTAGGAGGCCAAAAGCTATGAAGACCTAGAAGCTCTTGAATGAAGTTGAAGAAGGAGTACTTAAACATACAGAGATAAAAATACATGTGGCCTATGCTAATGTT
>NW_027323231.1:0-1468 GCF_032062135.1 Pyxicephalus adspersus | reverse complement strand
TTTTTTGTAGGAAGAAGCCTATTCTGCACATGCCTGAGATCGAGCATGTCATGGGAGCAGCCTGCAGCCACCTGGGATATGTGGAATACATAGGCAGTGGCAGTAAAGACAGAGGGGGTTGGGTCCTTTCCTTCTTTTTTTAAAGAAAGTATTTAGAAAAAAACATATTTATATATATATGTATATATATATATATATATATATATATATATATATATATTTATATATATATTTAAAAATAAGAAGATAGTCTGCTTTAAACAGCTCTATTTTTCTCCTAAGCAGGAGCTATCTAAAAATCTGTTCATTTTGATATTCCTCAAGCCAAATTGGAGGAGCCAGTCTTGCTGACCACTCTTCCTGTCTTTAACTTCACCTTGTTTTAAAGATCCCTAGCAAATTTTCTACTAAATTTTCTTACATATTGATTTCTCATCAGTAGCCAGTTATTCTATGTACCCTTGTAATAGTTAAGCTCGGGAACAGAAGACTTGACTTCAGAAAACAGATATTTTAGGTCAATATTTCAAGAAAGGTTGGGGGTTAAATATTGAACAAATACAAATACATTTGAACTCCAGACAGATAAAAAAAAAAAAACAAATACGCAGCACTTTAATCACTATATTACATCAATGAATGCAGAGTATATATCAGAATGACTTATTAATGGGTGAAGTTGTCCATGTTTAGGTAACTAGATGTCCCGACCTTATATTTTTGCTGAGGAACCCTTTCTATGGCCCTGATTCATCAATGAAATCCGCGCTCGCTGGAAGCGCGAACGTACGCGCGACCAGCGAGAGCGGTTTCCCGCGGTCCGGAGTCGAGTGCGCTCATACACTCGCCTCCTCACTGCCAGCCGGATTCCTGCCTTGATAATAATGAGCAATACGGGTCGCATTTAAAAATATGTTGTTTTCTTAGCGCACATAAATGTATAAAACATTTAAACAGCGCTAACATTTTTTTTTAGGGCTAAGGGTAATATGTGTGCCATTAGAAAGAATGATTTTTTAGGGGAACATTGACTTTTAATGCAAGCTCACCAGTATAAAGCTGCCGGAGATGCGCGGCTCCGGCCGCGAGCTTTTTCAGTTGCTGAATAGCGCGACCGCGTACGATTTCGGATCGCGAATACGAATGCGCGAGCGAGCGTCCGATTCTGCTTGATGAATTAGGGCCTATGAGTCTAGAGAGAAGTGAACTTTTTTGTTAAGTTCTTCTCATGTTAAGGGCTAATAGGCAAATTGCTGTAAAAATGGCACGGGCAACCAGGTAATGCCAATTGGGATAACTGAGTTTTAAAATTTTAAAGAAATGACAACAGAGGTTGTTGATCAAGGGAACATCCAATGCCACATGGGATGAGGATAGAATTTTTTGTCCTCTGTTGGAGCAAATTGAACCATGCTTTTTAAGGTTTGTTTCACCTTCATCTGGATCAACTATGTCTATACAGTTTTAT
>NW_027323230.1:0-1469 GCF_032062135.1 Pyxicephalus adspersus | reverse complement strand
GGAACTGCGGTCGCCAAGCTGTAAAATTATTTCACAGACCAGTGTGGGAAGGAGTGCCTTGTATATATAGGTTTTCTGAAGGATTACCTTGTTGATGATTGTTGGATAACCATTATCTGCTGTCTTATGTTTGACATATATTCCTTTGTCAGCAGCGTTTCCTTCGCCATTTGAGCCTTTAAATGATGACTTCTAATCATTTCAGCTGGAGATTTTTTTTTCCTTTAGTCATAAATCTTGTTAATCAAATATGTCAGTGAAAAAGACATATGACTTTTAAACAATGTCAGGTGTGTTCTCTAGCTTCCACTACATAATCACCAATGGAATGTTTCAAGAGCATCCGTAAATAAAATACAGTTATTCCTTTGACATACAATGGTTATGTTTATATACATTTTGTTTTGCTGTATTATAACTGAATCCCAAATATACATATTTTTATGCAATCAAGTCTTTAATTACTATCATCAAAATATTGTTTGAAAGACTCGCATTGTACAAGCTTGTTTTAGTATTTACCTGTAGATTAGTCATTAGGAAGGAAGACGCAGTAGCAAAGTTCCATTCTCTGTCTAGATTATCCGGTAGGTTCTTAACAAGCCAATGTCCCTGCTATAGGTTTGCTTTATTGCGGAAAAAGACACAGCCTGTACCATCTGCATTAAATTGTATAGGTTATAATTGTAAGGCTTGGTTATATTTTAAGTTAAAGCCTAAATTTAGAATATCCATATTTGTATATGTAATTCCTGAGCTATAATGGCTGACCATACGCTATCACTACAGTCACATAGTTTACCGTGAATATAACCATGAAAGACCCAGAAGAGGAGCTGAGGGTGAATATAACCATGAAAGACCCAGAAGAGGAGTTGAGGGTGAATATGAACATAATAGGCACAGAAAAGGAGCTGAGGGTGAACATGAAAATAAAGGACACAGAAGGAGAGCTGAAAGTGAATATGAACATGAAGGGCACAGATGGAGATCTCCTTCTCCGAGCAATGAAAGGCAGGCAAGAAATGGAGGTATAAATGAGGTTCTCATTTCTATCATGGTGATGGTGGTGGTAGTTTAGTAATGAACTTCTTAAACATCTGATTGACATTTCTTGCAAACCAAATCTTTGAACAGGATATTTTCAAAATCATTCCGTTTCTTTCAGATTTTATTTCTGCCTCTATTTCTATTGTGCCTAATAGGTTTGATTTGCCTTGCATGACCCTTTGTGTCTAATATTTTTTCTGTGTATGCTGTTTTACAGTTTTACTCTGCACCATAAAGGGATTCAGTCAGTACACACTACAATAACTGAAATATTATGCCCATGGAAGTTCTTTGGAATTCCCTTTGGGTGAATTTGGCATTTTTAGTGCAGCAGAACAAAAAACACACCGCAACCAATTCTACCAGTTTGTAGTAGAATATTGAAAGCCAAATATAATCAGTAATTATTGGTAATAATT
>NW_027323229.1:0-1469 GCF_032062135.1 Pyxicephalus adspersus | reverse complement strand
TCAGCTATCTGCATAATGTACAGCTACCATGCTGACAGCAGTTCTTTTTCCTCATCTCTTAGTTTGCAAGGTTCTATAGAAAAAGTCGTTCTTTCCTTCAGTGCTGTATCTTTATGACTCTTAAGCTGCGTACACACTTCCAATTTTTATCGTTGGAAATGAACGACGAACGACTGATTGGCCAAAAATCGATTGGCCAAAGATCGTAAAAAAGTAACCAATGACGCCGACGAACGAGGATAGTCGTTGGAAATGAACGACCGGACCGGCGGATCGGATTGGACGACGATCGTTGACCATTTATCGTGTGTACGGTCGTTCAGTGATCGTCCATGGTCTGAGCATGCGCAATGAACGAACGTTCGCTCACTTCCTGTGGTGCACGTCACTTCCTGTATCGTTCAAACGATCGCATCTATCGTGTGTACAATATCTTTGTATATCTATATACATCTATATATATATAATATATATAATATATATCTATATTGTATATTTGCCATACGATCGTTCGCAGATATCGTCGTTCGTTTACCAACGATAAAAATTGGAAGTGTGTACGCAGCTTTAGGCTATGTACACATGTGCAATAGTTGTCCTTGGAAAGGATCTTTCACGGTCCTTTCCAATGGCTAACGACTACGCGATGCCATGAACAAGCACTGTACATACATCACCATTCTGCTCTATGAAGAGGGGGAGGAAAATAACAAAGCGGCACCCTACTTCGCTTCTTTCCCTTCACTTCCAATACAATCGTTCTTCGTTCTTCGTCCATCGTCCGTGGATCCACCAGAACAGATGAGCCAATTATCAGAGGAGAACAATTGCATGTGTGTACCTAGCCTTATTATTTGGACTATTTCATGTATAGAGC
This sequence comes from Pyxicephalus adspersus, assembly GCF_032062135.1. NCBI lineage: Eukaryota > Metazoa > Chordata > Amphibia > Anura > Pyxicephalidae > Pyxicephalus > Pyxicephalus adspersus. Next base: position 592 of record NW_027323229.1, on the reverse strand, counting down.
TGCGTATTTTGTTGGGTTTAACATAGACATATTTGTAGGCTTATAGCCTACAGTGGTGCATGTAATCTTGGTTCTTTATGGATAGAAAAATAGCATGACTCTGAGAGGAAATACACTGGTAACTGAGAGAACCCCAAGAGGAAAATTAAGGGGGCAATGTATGCATGAATGCATGATGGTGATGGAACACCAATATAAATGGCTGTTATTATGACACTATTGCAAACTTACACATCTTGCTTTTCTAGCTAAAATATTTATAATTTTCAGACATACAGAAAAAAAAAAACTTTGATGACTTTATGAAGAAGCTTTTAGAACTCTATCATGATTTAATCAGAGGGGGGGGGGGGATAAAGGTAGGATGTAAAAATCAGGGCCAGGGAGTTGGATAGGCACAAAATATGCTTCAGAAGTGAAAAGTCTAAATGTCAATAGGACGTGAATATGTCATGATGTAACCTGACAATACAACAAATAAATCTGCATTATAAATCTATAGCCTGTTTTAAATACCCAAACTCTGTGACCATTCTATGATGCCAACACATGAAGAAACATTGCCACAAAAATTACACAGCCAAAAAAGATC
>NW_027323228.1:0-1469 GCF_032062135.1 Pyxicephalus adspersus | reverse complement strand
ATAGCAGAGCTCCACTGACTGCTTTGCTCCCTGATTGGCTGAGGAAAGGGAAATCCTGATGATTCTTGAGCTGTCATCACGATTTCCTATTTGCAATCATGCCATGATTGCAGCCCTGGGAATCATCCTGTCATTGGGATAACCTGTAAAAAAAAAAAGTTTAGTTACACAAACACACTCACATTTAATAAAAGAATTTCACATTAAAGCCTCGTCCAATTTTTTTACATATTTTAACCCTTTTAGGGAATGAGTAAGGGGTTTTATGTACCCCTGTACTCATTCTCTGTAAGGGTTAAAAGTAAAACTTTTATAAACGCTTACGTAAAATTGCGGCAATTCGCGGTAAAATGCGTCATAGGCATTTATAAAAGTTTTTTAGCGTTTTAAAGTTAAGCTTTAAAACACTTGTAAAAGTGCATAAAAAGGCATATAAACATGGTAGGAACGTTTATATGTGTTTTTAAAACCGTTCATGTAGACCCAGCCTAAAGAAATTTAGCCTTTATAAAAGTCAGCAAAACCAGCCACATAGAGAAATCCATAAACTCTTTGAGTAATCTTACATTCTTCTGGGCCCTTTTGAATTTCTCTGTGATTATGGAAACAAGCGTGGTAGGTTTTTTAACCTGTCCTGTTGAACTAAAACTAGCTTGTACCTGCATTATTTAAATCTAGACACCTGTAAAATGAGTTCATAGCTCTTGTGATATTGCAGAGGAAGGAAGATCAGAAAGGAAACCAGGTTCTACTGTCCTGACTGTGATGTTGGACTTTGTGCAGCACCCTGCTTCAAAATCAACCACACCCGGGATGTCTACTAAAAATGTAAATATTTTTTTTTTCTAAGATCTGCATTTAATTTATCTTATTATTTATCAATAATATTGCAGCCTTGTTTTGAAAATTTCAGTTAGAAATTTTTGATAAAAATTTTTTTTTTTGATAAATTACACTGTTGTGGTCTATTATTTCATTATTTTTTATGATTATGTATTATAATTATGTATTATATTATAATTAATGATTGTAATATAATAAATAAATATAAATATTATACCCTGGAGTTAATCCTAAGAATTACAGGCCCACAATATAAACAAAAATAGGATCACTTTTTGCATCAAAAAATGACAGAATTAGAATGCTAGGGGGGTTAAACTAACAATTATTATGATACTTTTTTTCCATTGTTATTAAAAAGGATTATTAAATTCATTTTCCTTTTATTATTTTATTTTAGCATTTAATCTCTATTCTGAACCCTCTCAGTCGTGTATGAAATATTGGTTGAGATTCAAATTGTCTTTTTTATACCTGCTTCAAACAGCAGAAATGTACTATATAGGAACTATATTGAATCTCATATGAATAATTGTTTTAGGCTGGTTAAACTTCAAAAGTGTATGGGTTCAGTTAATTGTAGTTATATAATAATATTGAATATACCATGCTGACATATAACAAAA
>NW_027323227.1:0-1470 GCF_032062135.1 Pyxicephalus adspersus | reverse complement strand
TGTCCACCAATATAAGACGGTTCCTCTCCACTGTTCACCAATATAAGAGGGTCCTCCTCCTTTGTCCACCAATAAAAGAGGGTCCTTCTCCACTATCCGCCAATGTAAGAGGGTCCTTCTCCACTGTCCACTAATATAGGAGGGTTCTTCTCCACTGTCCACCAATATAAGAGGGTCCTCCTCCACTGTCCACCAATATAAGAGGGTCCTCCTCCACTGTCCACCAATATAAGAGGGTGCTTCTCCACTATCCGCCAATGTAGGAGGGTCCTTCCCCACTATCCACTAATGTAAGTGGGTCCTTCTCCACTGTCCACCAATATCAGATGGTCCTTCTCCACTCACCATTAAAGTATGTAATGTAGGTGTCAGTATTGTCCCCAGATATTTTTTGGGGGCTGGAGTGGAGGAAACTTAAGGTGGATGGTGGCCCCTATATTGTGACCCAACTTTTCCATAGCCACCCAAAAACAGCTGGGTGGTTACTGAAAAGTGCCGGCTGGTGCAGTTAAAGGGGGCTGTGGAGAACACGGCTTCTTTATTGGCCACCAATGTAAGAGGGTCTTTCTCCCACTCATCACCAATGTAAAACAGTCCACCTACATTGGTCACCAATGTAAAAGAGTCCTGCTCCACTTACAACCAATAAAACAGGTCCTTCTTCACTCACCACCAATGCAAGAAGGACCTTCTCCACTGACTATCAATATAAGAAGGTCCTTCTTTACTCACCAGGAATGTAAGAGAGTCCTTCTTCCTCTGATCACCAATAAAAGAGGGTTCTTCTCCACTCACCACCAAGGTAAGAGAGTCATTCCTCCACTTACCACCAATGTATAAGAATCCTTCGCTACTCACCACCAATACAAAAAGGTGCTTCTTCACTTACCACCAATTAGGAGAACCCTTCTCTCACTAATCACCAATGAATGAGGGTCCTACTTCACTCACCACCAATATAAGAGGGTCCTTCTCCACTGGATGTTCCACGCTTTGGATGTGTGGTTTTCACATTGAAACTCTAGGACAACACTTATTCAACCACCAGTCTGAACAAGCCATAAATCTTCATAAGTGTGCTCCTTTCAATTACAGTATTACATAAACATACTTATCATCTAGATCAGCCATTTATAACCAGGGTTTCGTGGAACCTCAGGGTTCTTCCAGAGGTTAAAGGGGTTTCTCAAACTGTGGCTGAATGTCCCCATATTTGATGCTTGCAAAGTTCTGGAGCCAAAGTCATGTAAAAGGACCAGCTGTGTGACCCCAATGATCTTTTCACTTGTCTACAAAGATGACACTCTAGCCAAAACTATAAAAAGCAGTCTTTCCAATGGTCATCAACGTAAGAGACCTTTCTTCCCACTGACCCCCAATAAACTGGGTTTTAGTACATTTTTCCACTAGACCCAAGAAAAATTTTCAGGGTTCCTTAGGGGTAAAAAGGAGGGCTGATCCAAATTAACT
>NW_027323226.1:0-1470 GCF_032062135.1 Pyxicephalus adspersus | reverse complement strand
AAATGTACTGGAAGCATGACACTCTGGTACTGGAGGCAGTAATCCTGTCTTTCTTAGATATATTTTCTTCTTCCCTGGACCACGTTTTACCATTTCCCTACCAGTGAATGGAAACATCTAGAACAATGAACTTCAGAGATCTCCTGGACCTCCATATCTTTATTTCACGTCCACTGGAAAAAATGATGCTCTGAAACTAGAGATCCATTTTGTCTGATATAATTTCTTCTTCCCTAGACCCCTAGAACACGTCTTGTGCTGTTCTCCCACCAACAGATGGAGACATCTAGAACTTTGACCTTCATGGACCTCCTGGATCTCCATATCTTTATTTCATGTCCACTGGAAACACGATGCTCTAGTACTAAAGATGGTAGATCTATTTTGTCTAGTATATTTCCTGCTTCCCTAGATTGTATCTTGTGCCATTCCCCTACTCTATCAGTCAGCCATATAGATTGCATAGCCATATTCTGCATCCATGAACTGGTCCACTAACATAGTTAGATCGAAAAAAGACATAAAGACAAAAGTGGTTTGATTTGCTCCAACAGGGAAAATATTCCTTCCTGATTCTCTGAGGCAATTGGATGTTCCCTGGATCAACAGTCTCTGTTATCTTTATTTTAAATCTTTAATACCCAGTAAAATTCTGTGCTTCTAGAAAAAAAAATCCAGCTTTTTATTAAAGCAATATAGAGAACTTGCTAAAACTACTTCCTGAGGTAGCAAATTCCATATTTTCACAGACTTTACAGTGAAGAATCCTTTCCTTACTTGAAGATTACATTTCTTTTCCTCCAGAAGCAAAGAGCACCCCCTTGTCCCTTGTAGTGATCTCAAAGTGAATAATCAGGAAGAGAGTTCTCTATATGGACCATTTATATATTTATACAGGGTGATCATATCCCCCCTTAAACCTCTCTTCTCAAGGGAGAATAGATTCAGTTCAGCTAATCTCTCCTCATAGCGGAGCTCCTCCATTCCTTTTATTAATTTAGTTACCCTTCTCTGCACTCTCCCCAACTCCACAATATTCTAACAAGTAGGCAAATCATCCCCATACTGCATTAGCAGTGTGGCCCCTGGTTAGGAGAATTGTATGTATCCCATACTCTGTTCCACCAATGAGCAAGACAGATTGCATTGTCAGGCAGGGTGGCAGCCTGGAGACATTTGTGTATTACCGGCAGTCAGCGTTATGATGTGTGGATGACCTATGCTGAGATTCTTCCCTGCTTCCTCCTCTCTGATCTTTTTATTAATTACCAGTTAACCCCACACAATGGTTTCTTATATCTATCAGACCCAAACGGAATGAATTTTAGCATCTGCGTCAATTTATGTACTGCAGTGCCTCCTTGTAGGATTTTTTAAAATTAATTTTACATTATTTCTTCGTTTCATCTTTGCCTCCATGCTTTTGAAGTCTCATGTGTGACTTTTGGGAGAGCACATAGCACATGATTA
>NW_027323225.1:0-1470 GCF_032062135.1 Pyxicephalus adspersus | reverse complement strand
AAAGCCCTGACTCTACCATGATAGCAACCTCCAAATGACGGCACAGCACAGAACAGCGTATGATAAGTCAGTGAAGGGGCAAAGATATGCTGCAGGGAGACCACAGGCAGCACTGACGATTCGTCTTGTATTTTTGTTTGGTCACAGCTTCCAAATTTCAGTTCTTCTTTAAAGTGGAACTAAACCTGAAGAATAAACATCTGCAAGCCAAAATGTTTTATTGATCCTGTGAGGCAATTGGCTTTTCCCTGGATCAAATATTTGCCAAAAGTATCCCCCCAACAGTATTTATTGCAATAAAAGGCATAGCCTGACCCTTCTTTAATAAACAATTTACCTGCTCACATTTATTTTAATTTCAGGTTTAGTTCTGCATTTAACAATACAAATCCAGTGATTTAAATCTGTGATTGGACAATGAAGGAAAAACAACAAATAATAGATTGATACTAGGTACATACCGGTAACTTCATTAAACAATGTTTTATTCATTTATTTACTGGAATTCAGCTTTGATAAGTCCCTATTACCGTGTTTCTCCGATTTTAAGTCATCCCTATCAAATAAGCCACCCCCGATTTTTGAAAAAATAGTTAAAATAAGACACTCACCCGCCAATGCATAGAGTGATCAGAAGGGGACAATCAATGGCATAGAGTGATCAGAAAGGGAATATGAACGGCACATGAGGGATCAGAAGGGGATAATCAATGGAACATGAGTGATCATGATTACTGTGTATTGTATTAAGTAATCATATGACTTCAATTATTATACCCGACCACTAGTTGTGTACAGTGGCCTTTTATAATTGACAAATTCTCTTATAAACATTGTTAATATATGTTTAATACACCCTTTGTGCCAAAAACCCTGCTTAAATCTCGGTCTTTGTTGTTTTTTGATCTATTAAATCTCTCCAAGACTGGAGAAGATAGTCTATCATGGAAGAACATTGGTTATCCAGAAAACATGGAATAGATTGTTTAAAAATCATTAGTTTTAAAAGCTTTAAATCCTGGACCAAGTCCATTCCCAGTCTGTTAGATCACCCAGGTCGATCCATGATAGTCTGTCTTCTCCATTCTTAGATAGCTTTTTTAATTAGGCCCGTGGCAAGGAAAAATGTCAAATTCTATGGTCACTAGTTCTGAAATAATTGGGTAACCCACCTTTAATGACAAATGTCTAAGGGAGGATTTTCCTAACTATGGAGAGATCTCCTCTGAATACCTGTGTCTATAGACAGGAAGCAGAGAACCAATTATTAAATATTATTATTATTCCAATAAGACACAAACTTGTCCAGGGTATTAACCATACTCTACCAAAAACTGGAAAATAAAGTTTTGACTTCAGATGTTATAAAGAACTTTAGTACTTGAAGAACACCCACCTCACATGAAAGTCTTGCATCACTTTTCACAAATTGTTCTGGCTGAATGGGTAAGGATTCTGGTACAGGTGTTT
>NW_027323224.1:0-1470 GCF_032062135.1 Pyxicephalus adspersus | reverse complement strand
TAAACACGTCAAATGGTATGGAAGGAGCTAAAGCTAAAGAAAGGAGCTAGAGCTAAAAAAGTTCATCACACATTTATATAATATATATTTTCAAAACCGGATCCATTTTTTTTTATTAAAAAGAAAAAGCAAAACTAAAACTAAAGATTGTTGCAATAAACTTTTTTCAAGGTTCACTCATTCCTGGTTAAAAAAAAAACAAAACATTTCACGGATGGAAGCCTGTGTGCTTTTTCTTTGGTCACTGTTGGAATTGAAATGTGTTTTATAGTGCAGATCAATGCGCGTTGACATTTATATGTGGCGCACACAGAACATTCTTGACAACCCGAGCACTCCCACAAGGTTAAAAGGTCACCAGCTATGGGGGAATGATGGCAACTCTGCCACTGCAGCTCGCAACCCCTCCGCACCATACACAGGTAATGCTTGATAAGATTTCCAATTACAACATTAGGAGCCTTGTAGTCACTGGAAATGGGCAATTACAGCTGAGTAGCTCACACACCAGGGTCACCGGCAACCATCTATCCATCATTTTACTCCACATGGCAAAGGGAGAGGCTATAATATTCTTTGCGGTACAACGTAAAAGAAAAGGACACAGGGGAGAAGGTGGAATAACACCGGCCAGGGAAAATGGATAGGCGTCACAATCACATTGTTTACACACCGATGGAAAAGTCACATATTTGTAACCTCTTTCATCTTTGCTGGCAGAAAGAGACAGCCGAGTTGTGTTTTTAGGGCCAAGGATGTTTTGAAGAAAGCATCCACTCAAAAATATAAAAAATAAAGTTGGTATAAAGAGAAAGTTGTCTGTATTCTGTTAAAAGATACATAAGAAAATAAAGTAATTTAAAAATAATTACATGTGAATGTATAAGTTCTTTGCTGATCTGCTTGTAACTCTTTAATGACCAAGATAAACTCTGCAGTTGTTTCTTTTTGCATATCAAAGCACAGCTTGCTCCAGAAGTTAATGAATGTCTAGGCTTCATAAAGTTTACTTTTCTTTCTTTGATTGTGATTAACTCACAGTGAGGATTTTATACAGTAAGTGACACCACAATGCCTAATATTATGTTTAGACAAACATTTGTCCTAATTGCATGTATTAAAATAATGAACCTTTTCCGACTTATATACAAATTCAACTTGAGAACAACCCGACAAGTCCCTATGTCGTATGTTACCCGGGGACTGCCTTTATTGTACTTTTTTGATAGAAGCATAACACTATTCTGTTAGCTGCTTGGACCTCAACACTTGACTAAGCTTTAGCCACTAACTATCATACACAGACACTAGAACTATATGATTTCTCTGATTTTTGATTACTATATCTTATAATATACATGGGATTTTTGCATCAGGTAAGCGATCTCAAAAGTGTACCAAAATTGTGATACCATCCCAAATACCATCTAGTTATTCTTTATCGCAAGTCATTATTACCCCGTGAAGAAG
>NW_027323223.1:0-1471 GCF_032062135.1 Pyxicephalus adspersus | reverse complement strand
CATTTTCACATCAGGGAACCTCCTAAATTACCTTTCAGGTCTTCAGGGAACCACTGCTATCACATCCTACATTAGTGTGGTAGTCAGTGGGAAGAATGCCAATTACATTACTGGCTTTTGGGAAGAATGTCACCCTTACAGATAGCCAAAAAGATCGTTGGTGTCAGTTGGACTGGCCCGAGAGTCAAGCAACCTCTAGAGAAACCCTGGCTTAAAAACACTGGAATAAAGTATGCCAAATCATCAGTTTAATCCTTCAATTTAAAGCAAAACTATGCTGAAAATAAAAAAAAACACACACACCTTTTAATTCCACAGATCCTTCGATTGTGCTGGAGAAGTCCTTGATCGGGTCCTGCGTCATCCTGGAATTCTCCTTCGTACCAGCCCGGAGTAAGCACTGGGAAGTCGCCATCTTATTCCTTCTTCTTCTGGCTATGTCATCCAATCTCCCACTGCACAGGCGCAAGATTGGATGACGTAACCCTCTGTAAAGGGGGAGATTGGGATTTCTTTCCCCCCTTTCTTTGCATGCTCAAGATCACGCATGCGCAGAAAAAGCAGCCAAGAGCTTCCCGGGATGCGTGACGTAGGTATTCCAGGAGGCTCTGCGCTCCCATTCAGTATTGATCGTCGTGATGATCAAAACAGAAGGGAAGGGGCTTCACCCGTTTTTTTTTTTTTTTTTTTGCATTTAAAAAAAAAAGATTTTTACTTTTTGAAAAAGGATCATGTACCCTTTTATGTAAAGTAAAGATTTTAGTTTAGGTCTGCTTTTCATGTCATACCAAAATTTCAAGGGCTAATTGAATTAAATTTAATTAAATAACATCTTAGAGCTGGTGGTCTCGCTGTTATCTAAGCATTAAAAAACAAAACTTGTTCTTATTCATACTCCGGCCACCTTAATCCTAGAAATATTGGGGGACGGTAAAATACTTTTCCCATACTTTTTAATGCTGTCCTGTTCAAAAGCAAATTATATGTGAAAGAATTAATTTCCTGCATGAACAATTATGATACCAGGGGGCTCTAAAATGTTTAAACCACTCTGTCATACTATTTATCTTCATATTATTATTGTATATTACTAATATACAATCGAAAGAAATGTGATCTTGTTTTTTCAGTGAGTAATACTTACACAAATTGACATACTGTAGTTCGTCAGGATCAAAATCCATCCATATGGAGATTGAATCAAAATGTAATTATTCTTTAGTTAATATGTATTACAATCAAAATTTTGCAAAGAAACATTGAATATCGAGGTATTAACAGTTAGATAAAATGACAGTAAACAATACATTTGTATGTCAATATACAGTAAGTGTTTTTTGTGTGTGCTTCTTTATGTATGTATAATATTCAAAATAAAAAAGTTCTATATACTTTGTTCAGTTGTTTAAATATAGCTTATGTAAATTTCATATTTACCACTTGCAATAAGCAGGTGGCTCTGTTAGCTTAG
>NW_027323222.1:0-1471 GCF_032062135.1 Pyxicephalus adspersus | reverse complement strand
AGCTAAGAAAAGGAGGGCAGCAAGCATCATGCCCCCCTCCTGCCCATACCAATCTCCTTTTATGACTATCATAAAAGGAAGCAAGAAGTGTTCTCCCATACCTTCTAGTCCTGCTGGGATCCTGCTTTTCCCTAAGCAATGTGAATTATAGGTTGGCAGAAGTCCTCATTTCAAAAAGATTGTCATGTGTTTTTTTAGTGGGGTTCTTATTTGGAATTAGGGAGCCCCCTTTAATAATGGGGCCCCCAGATAGCCCGCTTAACCTTGGGGAATAAGTACATAGTCCCCCTTATTTATTCCCAAGAAGAGATAAATATCTAGAAATGATGACATCAATATTTTTTTCTTTAATAAAAACAAAACACATAGAAATACCGTAGCTTGCAACCAGTGTTCTGCAAAAAAGTTGTAAGGAAAAGTGAGCAAAAAGAAAATCATACGAAATAGAATGTGATCCTTGGGCTCATTGGAACAGAGCTAAAAGTACATGCAGGTCACTAAAATGACTTGTATGGGTGTTTTACGATTCTGTTTATATGAGTTTATAGACATATAAAAGGTTAAGGTCAATTTACAGTTACAATTGTTTTTTTATTAATACATGTTGGAATGCACAACATTAGTCGTATAAAATCAGCACTTAGGCATACCCCATTTGAAACGATGTGTTCAATTTGACTGTTGGTGAGCTTTGATAGGGGTTTTTGAAATGTTAATGAGGACAAATCTAGCAGGATGACTCCAGCTGAAGGATAGATAACACCTCCATGAACAGGAAGATCACAACATACCAGATGTGAGGTATGGGGGTTGTATATGGAAGCATCTGCTTCAAAGACTTCTCCAATCATCCTGCTCAGTTTATAAATATCACTCCTATCTGATGACCCCCAAAGTAGCCTGGTCAGCTGAGTCAGAGGACTTGCCCCCAGTGTGACAGTGACATCTACTGGAGAATATCTGCCCGCACATATGGACAGTGTATTTCCGGAAGTGGGGTTAGGAGGACACCTGAGTAAGGGGTGGATGAATGGATGTGGCTGAATGTGATAGGGGGTCCTGGCTATAATAAAAGGGACAACAGACCCCAATCTCTCTCTCTTCCTTTGGAGCCCAGCCAGGGTAGAGATATAGATGACGGATTCTTTGCGTAACATATCATTTTACTTTGTCTTGGTAACTATTATTTAGCTTCTCTTAATTTAATTTATTAATTACTGTGTATTCGTTATTTTTTTTTTCTCTGTTAATAAATATCTTAAATTTTAAGATCTGTTTGACTATTTAGGTTAATGAAGACATAGTAAAGAAAGGGAATAACATAAGGGAAACAGAAATGTTTCTTTCAATACATTATTTATATATATATATTATATACAATATGCCTGTTGTCTCTCTCTAATTGAAACTTTGCATAACCTCACCTAAACAGAGCAATATGATTTTTTCAACAGCAGCCACAAACAGACAT
>NW_027323221.1:0-1471 GCF_032062135.1 Pyxicephalus adspersus | reverse complement strand
TATATATATATATATATATATATATATATATATATAAAATTATATATATAATGAGGCATGAGCAACGCAGAGCTACCGCTCAGCAACGGGTCCTGTTATTGCCACTAATGCCCTTTTAACATTGTGGTAGCTGTTTTATTAAATGAGCGTTTGCCTGTGTATAAAACCATTTTTTTCCATTTTGGCATTGAGGAACTCAAGTGACCTATACAGAGCACTAAACTGATCTTGAACTTAACCCTACTGAACACTTTTGTTTAAACTGGAATATCGAAACTTTGCCAGGTCTTCTCATCCAACATTAGTCCACAACCTCCCAAATTGCCTCATATTCCAATAAACACCACAAAACCTTGCGGAAACCTTCCCAAGAGATTGGAGCCTGTTATAACCACAAAGGGGGACCAACTCCATAATAATGTCCATAGATTTGAAAATGGATGTCCAACAATGGCGGCCTCATTTGCTATTTTCTATTGGCCTGGTGGGGGACCTTATATGTGTGATGGTAAGGTGTTTACAATGTTTTGGTCATGTAGAGTATCTATTGCATTGATTTTTATAGTGTGCAACTTAAGGGAGATGCAACATTTGACCATTTTTATTTACATTTTTAAAGTCTTAGAGACAAAAAATATATAACGGCAAATATATATATTACGGCAAATCAGCTAATATTCTGTTGGGGAAAAATGTATAGTTTTTTGATGGACTAATCACTCATCATCACTATTTTTATGTCTAGAATTGGAGATAATTTATAGTATAGATAATTTATAGCTGGACAGACTTCCCTAAAACTGCATTTTCTTTGCAAAAGCAATAGCACAGCATACAAATACAGTTTTGAGATGGTCTATTTCCAACTTTTTTTGAAAAAGATCCTTTGTGTTCTTTCATGACTGTGTGCCCCAGTGTCCAAAGACATCTCCATAAAGACATGGTTGACCCATTTGGTGTCAAGTTGTCCTAATAAATACCAACCCCAACCCTACTGGATATCTATTGGATTTGAGACCTGGGATTTTCCCAGTCGGGGAGACCTTGTAAATTAACCTTCCTGAAATTACTATAAAATTTAATAACTTTCATTTTCTGCAGCATGCCTAACATTCATGTGTGCATAGGTGCCAATAAACAAACAAATCATTCACATTCTTGTTTTTGAACACACCTGACATTATGGCAAGCAAAATAATTTTTGTTTATTGCCGCATAAAATAAAGAAATCGTGAAAACGACGCTCATTCTCTATAAACCATTAAACATATTTTTTTTTGTATTTTTTTTTTTTCATTGTATTTTCTACTCAGTCTAAAAGCTCACCTGTTTATTTCAGTTCATGAAATTTCTGAGTTTTGAATGCACTAAATAAAGACAAACTTGATGTACTATATACAATATACAAACTAAACTGTGTAAAATGAGTGCCCTGTGCTCTATTTCATCCATACATGAATTTACTTGAAGC
>NW_027323220.1:0-1471 GCF_032062135.1 Pyxicephalus adspersus | reverse complement strand
CTCGAGTCCGGACCGCGGTAATCCGCGATCGATGGCCGCGCGTACGTTCGCGCTTCCAGCGAGCGCGGATTTCATTGATGAATCAGGGGCATTGCTTTTGCCTTCTGGACCTGCAGTAACTTGTTGGCAGGAGGATGGCATCACAATCTGCAGTACAAAAGTGAGGGAAAGGAAAGTAAATTATCTTAATGTCCCTCTCCCAAGGAACTTTTCTGCAGTGTTTAAGGGGGCGGGCACAATGTTTATACAAATATTGTCTAAAGTTGAAGGTCCATTTTATTGTTGAAATTATTTAATTTGGCCACTTTGCTGTGCTGAAGCCACCTGATGCCAGCAACTTCATGTTCCTAGGAAAACCAAATTCCTAGACTGCGATCTATCATCAATCAGCCACACTCATGCACACCCTACATGATGAAATGATGAAAAGATGAAAACTTCCCAGACTGCACAAAATTACCTTGTAAAAGTAGTGTCATCATCACTGTGCTATACATAGCAGTAAGCAGTAGGGATGACCAAGCAAATGAATAAAATTCGGTCTCGCTGCGAATTCGGCCGTTCTCGCTTACGAAACAAAGAACGACCCTTGTAAATTCAACCGGGGAGACCGCCGAATTTTTGGGACCTGTAAGACCAATCAGGGGAGTGGATTCCGATTGCTCTTGCAGCCCTTTACTAGTAGTATGTGTTCTTGTATAGAGTTTCTCTATCCAAGAACACAGGACTCCTGTGTTCCTGGATAGAGAAACTCTATCCAGGAACACAAACTACAGGGCACCAAGAGCCCCCCCCCCCCCCCCGATTGGTCTTGCAGCCCTGTACTATGTGTTCCTGGATAGAGTTTCTCTATCCAGGAACACAGTGTGAGTCTCACGGTTCATAAATAAATGCAGCGTATATATGGCTTCCTACCTTACTAGGTACGTGGACAAATATGGCTTCCTACCGTAGATAGAATCTGAACAAATATGGCTTCCTACCTTAGATGGTAGCGGGATAAATATGACATTCTACCTTAGATAGAATCTGAACAAATATGGGTTCCCAACTTACATGGTACCTGGACAAACATGGCTTCCTTCCTTGAATGGTACCTGGACAAATATGACTTCCTACCTTAGATGGTACCTGGACAAATATGGCTTCCTACCTTAGATGGTACCTGGACAAATATGGCTTTCTACCTTAGATGGTACCTGGACAAATATGGCGTCCTACCTTACATGGTACCTCAACAAATATGGCTTCCTACCTTAGATGGTACCTGGACATTTATGGCTTTCTACCTTACATGGTACCTAAACAAATATGGCTTCCTACCCTAGATGGTACCTGGACAAATATGGCTTCCTAGCTTAGATGGTACCTGGACAAATAAGGCTTCCTAGCTTAGATGGTACCTGGACATATATGGCTTCCTACCTTACATGATACCTGAACAAATATGTCTTCCTACCTTTAATGGTAC
>NW_027323219.1:0-1471 GCF_032062135.1 Pyxicephalus adspersus | reverse complement strand
ATAGATAGATAGATAGATAGATAGATAGATAGATAGATAGATAGATAGATAGATGATAAGTCCTGTCCAATGTCAAAAGTGAACAGGTGGGAAAAATGGTGATTACTGCAGCATGTGACATTTCTAATTTTCCAGCAAGATCCTTGGGAACTCTGAGTATCCTAAAACCAGGGGCAAATTATTCTCTGGATACAGTGGTTTTCCCCAAAGGGAAATCTGGCACCATGCATTCCAAGTGAAGTACAGGACAATTACACTAACTAGAAAAAGTGTACAAATTATAATCCCAGTGAGTCTGGAATGGTCTGTAGACCCACTCTGCATAACCTATAGGAGGAAAGGGATTCTTAGGGCCCTCCCCACCCTCTTTTAGACCTCTATGTTAAAAGGACACTGGAGCAGAAAATAGTCTACAGTTTGTACAGACCCCGAGCATTCCACCCTGAGACAAACTCACTGGGTTCTCCCAGACTCCCCAAACATATAGTCAGCAATGGAAGGCGAGCTAGGCTGAATCACTAAACTAAGGGAATTAAGGGAATTCTTTCCAAATTACTTTAACACAAACCCTCCCTCAGTACCAAGCCTGGGCAATCATTTGAGGTCAGTGACACCCCAAAGACAGCAGCAGGGATCCTCTTTCCAAGGAGGCGCTTGATCTCCTCTGCTGTGTACTTACAGTTTATTGATGCTTTACCAAGGATCAGAATATCCGAGGACAAGATTCAAAGATAAGGAGCAAGGATGGGTTTAGGAAAAATGGAGCCTATGCAGCATTCCAGCACCCTGAATCCCCTGCCTCTATGTCCATTGGGGCCCTAGATAAGGTGGTGCCCTGTTTATCTTCCCCCTACACCACCCAAAAACAGCTCAAATTAGAAGCACACTGACCTAAAGTCTTTTAAAAAATCCAAGAAAAAATTGAGCAAAAAGTACTCTAATATAGGGGAGGGACCTCTGGGGTGTGGGGATGGTCTTTAAATGAGGGCAAGGTAAGTAAATTTTAAGTTTATTATATTTTTACAGGTGCTTTTTCTACTTCTTTTATATGGCAAACCTGCCAAATTCTCACCAACCTTGTATGAGGGTTCCTCAACTGTCAAACAGACAAAGACCAACCACGGATGGTGATAGCCTGCTTGCCCCACAAACACTATCAAAGTCAACCCGAATTAGGAGCACCCTGGCCTAAAAAATGTAAAATGGCGACTATAAACCATTACAAATTATGAATCATTTAAAGACTAACCTCATCTCTCCCAAATAAGAAATGGAGTCTGTTAAATTATAAATATGACTGGATCTAGTGCCTTGTTGCCATTCCGCCTGAAGATGGTCTGTTTAGCAACTTGCTGCATCACCTGCCTCCTTATAGTGGTGAACTATTTACCTTTCTCGGCATCCCCTGCACAGACAATGGGGCTGTCAATAATTGAAAGTTATTTTAGAGTATTTGCTGCAGCCAATAAGC
>NW_027323218.1:0-1472 GCF_032062135.1 Pyxicephalus adspersus | reverse complement strand
TAGCAGCAAAAAACATTTACCCCTTCCGAGTGACGTCTGGCAACTGCTAGGCACCTGGGATTGATAACAGACGGTAAATTCTAGGCACCTAGGATTGATAACTGACGGTAAGTTCTAGGCACCTAGGATTGATAACAGGCGGCAAGTTCTAGGCACCTAGGATTGGTAACAGGCGGCAAGTTCTAGGGACCTAGGATTGGTAACAGGCGGTAAGTGCTGGGCACCTAGGATTGGTAACAGGCGGTAAGTGCTGGGCTCTTTCAGAGCTAGAAGTTTTTTAAGCAGCAGTGGTTCCTGGCATGAGGAATGGACAAATGTAACCTACTGCCGGTGTGAATTCAGCCGTACTTAAGATGTGCTCCTTTGTCTATATTTAGTTAAAGTGAACTTTTGTGAAAACATTTTTTTTTTCCACTTAATTCTTTTACAAAATTAGTCCAGCAGGCCCATGCTTTTTTTACATTATAGGAAATCCTCTGAAGGTGCATGTACACAAGGAGCAGTGCAGAGTCTCTTGGGATATGTGACACAAATATCCCAGGAGGCTGCAGATTTCCCCTTCAGTTTTTACCGAAATGGAAGTGAAGACTGAAGGAGAGAGGTCCTCTCCACAAAAGTGTAAAAACCAAAAAAAAACGCACATTTTTCCATTAAATAACAGAGAAAGTCACTCTTTGATATAATGTTAAAAATGTGGAGATGCTTTAAAAGCATCATGCATGTGATATCAGATGGGGACAAGACAGACAGTGACCCCGTCTCATCACTCTCCATATTCTATATAAAAACACTGTCTGTGAAGTTTATCTGCAGTGTGTAATGTCATCGGCAGCGCAGTGTGATCGCTATGTGAGTGTAAAAGCTGCTTGTCATATTCTGCAGCTTAACAGCTCGCTGTGTTCAAACCTTCAGATCTCCTAAACCGTTGGTTGTAATAACTTGAAATTTTTAAGGTACACGTGGAGGCATAGGAACCTGAAACTGTAGGTGCAAGTGGGGGACACTTGTGGTTAAACCTTTCTAAAATGTAATTACTATGGCATTATGAGAACATAAATCTCCTCCTAGGAAAATGTGCTGCCTGCTCTGTTACACACATCTGTCTGCATCTTACCTCAAACCCCAATTTCCCCAGAATTAAGAGGTGCAGGGAAACAAAAATATAGGTGGAAGTGGGAGACACGTGTGACATCACCTTTCATCACCATGGCATCATTACAACATTAAAAAAAAACTGTCCATCAAAATGCACTTCCTTGTTACACATGGCTGTAACCTTCCAGTACCTCAACCTCAATACAATTTAGTGGGCAGAGTTCATTTTCTAATGATGCCAAAGTGATGAAGTTTTTGGGGATGTTCGTCACAGATGTTCCCCACTTGTACCTATATTTTTGGTTTCTTACACCTCCCCATTCCCCAATTGAAGTTCAGAATGTTAGATAAGTGGACAGGAATGTGTAACAGGGCAG
>NW_027323217.1:0-1473 GCF_032062135.1 Pyxicephalus adspersus | reverse complement strand
GGGGGGGGGGGTGTACTATATACTTATTTTTATTATAATTTATCATTATTGACCCTATTTTGATAGAACCATATTTTTTTTAAATCTATTTATCTACATTTTTAAGACTTTGTGTATGTATAATATTTATAAGGCTGGCTTACTAAGGCTGTGTTCTCACTAGCCATGAGGCCACGATGGATTTACTGGTTCCTCGTGCTAATGAACTGCTGCTGCCTTGGAGGGGACACTACACTATGTAGGTTCTCCTGGTAGCAGCCCCATAGAGCAGTGGTCCTTCACGGACCACTACTCTCACAGACTCAGGACCACGCATGCATGTGGAGCCGTGTGTCACTCAAAGGGGAAGAATCTGTCCACCCGCCCACCGCTTTGAGCCTGCGATGTCCTCGAGAGACATGGTCCGCGGCTCTGGCTGGTGCGTCCTCCCAAGCGGGGTCCTTCTTCTGACCCCACTGGAGGGTGCACTGGCCAGAGCCGTGGCCCACTGTCACTGACAGGTTAGGACCGGACCGAGGGTTGGGGAACCCTTGCCATAGAGAATTAATGTGGGCAGCAATCAGCAGTACAGTACTGCTCACTGCCACCAGCTGGTAAAAGTGCAGACATTTGTTTTTTAAAGCAGAACTGAATCTGTAATTTCTCATCTCTCTCTGTTCCATCACAGGGCGCCACCATCCACCTTCTTCTTTTCTTCCTAAATGATTCTTCCATCTTGAATGGCTGTGCCGGGATGTTGAAACTCCTGCGCAGCTTAGCAAAATTTGACTGGGTGGTATTTTCATTGTAAAATGTAAAAAAAAGTTGTTTTGTTTTGTGTACTTTAATTTTCTTTTTTACTTTCTTTGTAGTCTTAATAAACAGGAGCATTTTGACACACTTGTTGACCTCTTTGTACTGTATTTATAAAGAAAGACTGTGCCTGTGATAGGGATTACTGTAATTTTACCGTTGTACAAAATTGCATTTGAGAGATAGAAGTTTTTCAATAGCACCACATCCCTATCATGTTATAGAAGTTTCAAAAAGTCATTTGGAGTGGAACTTTTTTGGTTCTTTTACAATAGTATATTCATAAAAGAGAAAATATTTTTGTTTAAAAAGTATTTCTATACAATTTTATTATATTGATAACAAAATAATAAAACATTAATAAGTGTCCATATTTCCATGTTGGATTATATAAACATCATTTGTCTTTCATAACAATTTCACTTCTACCATCCTTGATGCGTTTCACCACAAAGGCTTCATCAGAAGGATACACTGTAGTAGGTATATCAATTTCTTTATGTCTTATTGATTTTTTTATATCAACCATAGGGCATTTCAATCAAAATAAAAAATATTGTGTAAAAGCAACAGTTTGTTCATTTGGGCTATATAGCCTATATTACGTTTCATATTGTTGCTGTTGTTATTTAGGGTCATATCTGTTCAGCTTCCATATCTGTGCTTATATTAACACCGACA
>NW_027323216.1:0-1473 GCF_032062135.1 Pyxicephalus adspersus | reverse complement strand
ATTCCTTCATTTATTCCCCTAACATGAAAAAAGGTAAACATGCAATTCTGCAAAGTATGGCATGCAGAGAGCTGCTGAAGACCAAAACACTAAAGCTGCATTATGGGGACAGGGGACACATACACCTCCATTGTAAGTCTTCATAAACCCTTTTTGACTTCTATGGAATCCATTTACAGACATCAATTAAAACCTGATAACCTTTCCCTACTTCAAAACTAAAAAAGAAAATTTGGTCTAGTAATAAACTTTAGGATTACAGACAGTGAACCAAATTCGAGTAAGTCTCCAATGTCTTGGTTGGCAAAACCTGGGAAAAATGGAAACCAGGGACTCCCAAAGAAGTCGGTGGATTTCTTAACACACCTACCTCCATCTATAATTGAACTAATCATGTCATACCCCTTTAAATTATACACTTGGCTTAATAGGGGCTGGGTAATTATTGCCTTCTTTCAAGGATGTCTGTCTACTATTATCTGCCCATGGAATGTTTGCATTGAAATCTGATGATTTTACTGTCTTTTAAATGTCATATTTACTAGAATGCTGGAGGTTTAGGTTTGGTGTAATATCCTAATGTCAATGTTGAAGAACATGCCGAGTTAATGGTTCCCTTTTATTGATTTCATGACATGATATTGAAATGTGTACAGGAACAGTGTTTTATATGTAACCTTTTAGGTTTCTAAAAGCTGTTAAAGCAAAGCCTTTGTCTATTGTTATAATACCAGACCAAGGTGTCTCCAATAAAATACATTACAAATTGCAGAAAAAAGGATGTCATTGAACTATCCAACTTTTATAAAACTTGCACTCAATAACACATTAAAAATGTAATAATAAAGCTTTGCCGGAAACAGAACATAGAAATAATGTGTATCTAACCAGTCCTAAATCAAGGTGTAACATGTTGCTGTGTTCGAATTGATTCTACCTGCAGATCCCCAGGATTTTGGCCCCGGCTGTATTTGGGTGTTATGGTCCGCCTACTGCAAGGTAATGAGCGATCACCCGGGAGCGAGGAATCTAAGCGACACCTGGTCTTTGCCAGAGCACCCTCCAAGGGATGATGGGCCAGTAAATCTAGTCACTACCGGACACTCTGATGTTGTTGGTCCAGGGTCACCCAATCAGAATGGGCACTTGTGAGGGTAGGCTTCTATGTGGAGACAGCCAAAGAGTCAGTTGTGATCACATACCACAAAACAGGAAGGTGGCAGACGGTCAGGGTAGGCAACAGACAAGGCAAAGTCGATAACCAGGCAGAATGTCTGGGTAAGGAACAGGCTAGGGGAGTCCTAAATGCTATATGGCTGGTACAAAATCACAGCAAAAGGTAATATAGCCTAGGCCCCTTTAAGTTGGCCTTCTTTTGGGTTGACACTGTATGTGCTCCCTGCTATACCTACCAGGGCAGTGCTAAGCGTGGTGGAGACCAGCATGGAACCCGGAATGATGGGCTGCAGGGGG
>NW_027323215.1:0-1474 GCF_032062135.1 Pyxicephalus adspersus | reverse complement strand
TTCCTGATTTATTTGTGATTCGACCCCGGCTTGTTTCCTGACTATTCCTGATTGCTGCCTGACCTGACCTTTGGCTTGTCTGACCATACTTTGGCTCTCAATCTGGCACGACGCTTTGTTCCTTCTAGTTAGCAGTCCCCTGCCTTGGCGGGCACAGGGGTCGCAACATGGCAGCAGCTTGCCGCACAACATCCACACCTCTAGAGGCTCTGGAAAAGACTGAGCTGTTGCTTAGACTCTGCACCCCGTGTATGCCTCTACCCACTGGGCTGGTGACACACAGGGTCCACCACTCCGCCTTGTGGAGCTGTGACACGGAGTATTTATTGCCAATAAAATCAGCCCCTGTGAGTCAACACAATGATAAAGAAAAGATAATAAGTAATTTTGTTTCGTAGGCATAGTTGTACTAACTAAACATGAGGTGATACAATACTAAGTTTGTGTGTTCTGTACACCTGGAGAAGTCTGGCATTGGTGTGGATAGCATTGTTTCCACAAGGTCATATTCTCTTTTGGTCTTTTTTTCCAATTAGTGAAGCTCTGTTTGCATACCAGCAAAGACTAATAGTTTAATTGCCCAGTAAAAGACATGCAAATAAATATCTCTGCTTAGAGAAATGTAATTATCAGCATGTTTGCATTAATATTATGATGAGGACCTACAACACAAGTTTCATGAAGGAAGTAAATCAAAATGATATGTATAAAAGATTTTTGATAACTTTCAACATTAACACTTACCTGCATGAATCAACCTCATGGAGACAAACACAAGAATGGGACATGAATGTTCTCTGGTGCAGGAAGAAGAGAGTATATAGACAAAGTGATTTTGAATAGAAGTTGAAATGGTTGGAACAGACATTCTTAACCAAGGTTTGATGGAACCATGATGTCCTTCACAGGTTTTTAGGGGGTTCCTAAAAGGAGGTTATTAGGGGGAGCTGCGGTTAATCAACCTCCCATATGTTGGTTCCTCCATCCATGCCTTCAGGGTAAACACCTCTTGGCAAAGCCAATAGCTTGCCACCAATTATCTTTGTAGCCCTTCAGAAGGCTTACATCAGGGGTGTCAAACTCTAGCCCGGGGCCAAATCTGGCCCCCAATGTCCTTTATTCGGCCCCCAAAAGAATCCTAAATATGAACTGCAGCAGGCCCGCTGCTGCATTGAAATAGCGCAGCTACTACAATTCCGTCATCACTCGCGTCTATAGATCAGGGGGCTCTCTGCCTATACGTGGTCCCGCATTGGACTGTTTTATAGGTGCAAATAATGCAGAGAATTTTAGTAGGTGCCCTATTTCAATGAAGAGGGAGTTTCAGTGGAGGGCCACTCATAAGATTTAGTTCCGCATTGGCCGCGTCTGGCATTTCCAGCACTCCCCCCTAAGCTGTACTTTTCCTTGCTACTCCAAAGCATGGACTTGAATGGTTGGATAGAAGAAAATTGGTATTATTATTTTAGCCTGT
>NW_027323214.1:0-1474 GCF_032062135.1 Pyxicephalus adspersus | reverse complement strand
GCAAGAGCGAGTAAAGTATCAAACCTACCGGTCTTTATTCTCTAAAGGTTTATACACACTATGAGTAGATGGTTTTGGGAAGGGGTCCATAAAATGTAAGCAGAGCGTGACTTCTAAGGTTTTCAAAAACAAGTCTCATTTGGGCTCCCTGGTAATATGTGCATTTTGTATTTTAATATTTTGAATTGATTTTCACAGATTTATTAAAACGACTTGATGATGCTTCAGATGAAGTCCGAATTACAGCTGCCAAAACTCTCGATGTATGGTTTAAATGTATCGATGACCGGTATGACAGGACTACTTATAAGGCTCATCTGGAATTTTTATACCGAGGACTCCTTGTACACCTTGATGACCCTGATACAAACCTGCAGACTACAGTATTAGGTATGTTCTAGGTTTAAAATTTTTATGTCTTAGAATTGTGCTATAAATAAATATTAAGTGCTTACTAGCTGGTCTGCCTAAGCATAAGCCAGACATTTTTTGAGTGGGCCCACCATGTTATGTGTGGAGAAGTACATGCAATGCTCATGGCATGCTGTATACAGAATTTTAGCAGTGTGTTTGAGGAAAAAAAAAAAAAGCTCAAAATCCATATAATAGCTTTTATTTCCATAAACCCAAATGCATTGGGAAGACTGCACATTTTATTGCAAATCAAAACATGATGAAAAATTGATATTATTTGTGTTATTCCTTTACAGAAGGATAAGGAAAGGAAATTTTGAGCTGTTCAAAAACATAGCAGTGTCTGCATTCCTCTTTACTAAATCAAACATTTAAAAAAACTGTTTCAAGATTTTGCATTCCTTTGAATCCCTGAACTAATATTTAGTTGTATAACCAATACCAATCTCAGAATTGCTGCACGTCTGTGTTGCATGGAGTTGGCCAACTTCTGGCACCTGTGAATAGGTATTCCAGCCCAGGACGATTGGACTTCAATTCACAATAATTCTGCTTTCTTGGTTTTGCCTTAGAAACAGCATTGTAATGTCATCCCACACGTTTTCTGTTGGATAAGGCCCAGGGATTGGGTTGACCACTCCATAACATCAATCTTCTTTGTCTGAAACCAGGACGTTGCTTGTTTATAGGTGTGTTTGGGATCATTGTCTTGTTTAAACACCTATTTCAAGAGCACTCCCTCTTTGGCATAGAGGAAAATCACCTCTTGAAGTATTTTGATGTATTTAAACTGATCCATCTCTGGTATGCAATAAATAGGCCCAAAACCACAGTATGAGAAACATCACCATATTGATGCTTGCACCACCATGCTTTGCAGTGCACTGTGTCTTGAATTTAGTGTTTGGGGGGTTGTCTGACAAATTGTCTGTGGCACTGAAACCCAAAAAGAACGATCTTGCTTTCATCAGACCACAAAATATTGTGCAATTTTTCTTCAGGCCAGTCAATGTGTTCTTTGGCAAACTGTAACCTCTTCAGAATTTCTTTGTTTTGGGAC
>NW_027323213.1:0-1474 GCF_032062135.1 Pyxicephalus adspersus | reverse complement strand
GGAGTTTATCTATTATAGACACATAGAGAGGCCCGAAGCCGTGAGAAATTAGGCGCAGGACCTATATGACGGGATGCTAGGCCTAGCCAAGGGGTGTTAAGAGGTTAATAAAATGTAGTGATGCTAGAGGGGGCTGGGCTAGTATGGAGAGTGGGGTAGGAGGGTATTAGGAATAGGACAAGTTAAAAGGGGGCTGGAGGAAAGACAGAGGCCCTCTATTGGAAGAAAAAAGTTTTCTGTACTTACGCAGGTGAGGGGAGGGAGTTTTTTCAGGACCTCCTGGCCCAGCTCAGGAGGCAGCGGCTTCACGTTGTGAAGCCTGGCTGCAAGATAGAGTAGCTGGGATGTTGGAGGGGATGTTCTAGTGAACCTCTCCCCTTCTCGGTTATGGCAGCAGGGTAGCAGGCCTGCGGTGTGCCTGTTCCTGATCCCTCCCCTACTTTTTTCAGAAGGCTCAAGGCCTACCTGGGGGCCCCTTCAGGGAACCTCCGGGCAGACTAGGGAGGAATCCCCTTTCATGTCGGAGCTCTGGGGAAGGGGCTGCAGATGCAATGGGGCGCAGCCCCTGATTTCATGGGAGACAGGTCTGTAGGCCAGGGGCCTCTCTTGCAGGAGGCGGCGGTAGGTGGGTCGGCTGTGGCCAACAGGGGGTGGGGCCCCCCGATCTGCTGTTAGTGAGGGCCTTGGTGGTAGGCCTCACCTGAAGCCGGGGACACACGTGGCGCAAGTGCCTGGCGGATGCTGCCTGCGGATTGTCCAAGGCCGGAGCTCGTTGGTTCTTTGGGATCAGTTTGAGTAATGGTATATTCTGGTATTCCTTTTGTCAGTGCAGCGGGATGGAACGCTCTGTTCCTCCCTATGGTCAGTGGTGCGGGATGGTATATTCTATTACTCCCAGGGGATAGTCCTGTGGGATGGTTTACACTATTTCTCCCAAGTGTCAGTGTGGGGGATGGTATTTTCTATTACGTCCTGGGTAAGTCCTGTGGGATGGTTTACACTATTTCTCCCAGGTGACAGTACTGGGGGGATGGTATACTCTGTCACTCCCTGATGTCAGTGCTGTGGGGGTGCTGTGCATTTTTTCTCCCCGGTGTCAATACAGTGAGCTTGTCTTCGCTATTCCTCCTTGGTGTCAGTGCTGTGGGATGCTATTCACTGTTTCTCCCAGTTGTCAGTACTGCAGGATGGTTTGTTGTATTACTCCTTGGTGTCAGTGCTGTGGGATAGTATTCACTGTTTCTCCCAGTTGTCAGTACTGGGGGTTGGTATTCTATATTACGCCTTGGTGCTAGTACTGAGGGTTGGGTATACATTGTTTCTCCCAGTTGTCAGTAATGGGGGTTGGTATACTTTATTACTCCTTGGTGTCTGTGCTATGGGATGGTTTACACTTTTCTCCCAGGTGTCAGTTCGGCGAAGTGATATTCGCTGTTACTCCCTGGTGTCAGTACTGTGGGATGGTGTACACTAT
>NW_027323212.1:0-1475 GCF_032062135.1 Pyxicephalus adspersus | reverse complement strand
CTGTTAGCAGAATGCACCAGACTACATTTTAAATTATATGAAGGATATAAATATTTGTATGCGGCTGTTTTCCTCCCTTGTGGAGCTGATGACATGAGGAGTCTTTGTTCCTCCACCCTCTTCCTTGTGTTTATTCCCTGTACGCTTTCTAAGAGCGGATGCCGGTCCTGGCTGTCAGGAAGCAGAATCTCACATGCAGGATGGAGGTGAACTGAGGACAAGACGGCTTGTTTATATCATTATTTTTAGAGCCGATCTCTGGGTGGCCAATGTCACTGCTTACACTACTCCCAGGCTCAGCCTCCGAATGATACAAACCGCACCGCTAATAAACTCTTCCAGCTCATAAAAGCATCCCTTTCATTTCATGTCATACCGTATGTGAGAAATTATATATTTCCTACATAGAGCGGCCACGCTTTGGAAGGATTTTCAACCCTTTATACATTAGAGGCAATTCTTTGTAGATTGAAAGACAAGGTGCTTTTTGATTTCAGTTGCCAGTTTTGATATTCTTTCACCTTTCTTCTTTTATAAAAGAGCTCACTGTTATTTGGAAGCTTTTTTTCCCACTGCATTAAAGGTTATAAACAGGTGACTAAAATATGACAAAAGCATGTTGCAATACTGTACGTTGTTTAGGAAATAATCCTCAAACTTAAATCCCAAAGTTTTCCCACTGCTTACCAAAGAGTTTTTAAGACTAAGGCTCCGTACACATGTGCAATAATTGTTGTTGGAAAGGATCATGATCCTTTCCGACGACAAAAGACTGCGCGATACATGAACAAGCGAAGTACAGCATTGTTCTGCTCTATGGAAAGGGGAAGAGGAAGAAAGACGGAGAAGCACCCTGCTGTGCTCTCTCCCCTTCACTTTAAATACGATTGTTCCTCGTTCGTTGCCCGTGGATCACCCAGGATGGTCGTCCTGACAATGAACAACGAGCGCTGTACACCTGCCAGCCCTTAGGCAGTTCTCAGACAAGAATCATTTGACGTATGTACGTAGCCTTAGTTGTGTCAAGCTGAGATCAATCATTCGGCACCAAGTGATGGCAGGTTCAGTGGTGTTAAGAAGTTCATTTTAAACTGCTGATTGGTTGATGTTTACAGTCGGGTGTAGGGGCTGTTTTTCAGTTTTTGTACAGTTTGGGAAAGTGGAAATGTTCTTAAAAGTATGAGAAAAACTGGAAACCTCCCTGCTTTTTGTAGTTTCCTTGGGTTTCATATATGGCTTTCATGGTTTCAAGAAAAATTAGACACAGTTATAGAAAATCAATAAATCACTAGTGAACAAAATGGTTCACTATTTTAAAACGGGCAGCACGGTGGCTCAGGGGTTAGCACTCCGGCCTTTGCAGCGCTAGGTCCCAGGTTCAATTCCCAGCTGGGACATTATCTGCATGGAGTTTGCAGGTTCTCCCCGTGTCTGCGTGGGTTTCCTCCGGGTACTCCGGTTTCCTCCCACATCCC
>NW_027323211.1:0-1475 GCF_032062135.1 Pyxicephalus adspersus | reverse complement strand
ATTAGTGAACTAGAAAAAAGAACTGGTTTGTGAAATTGAGAGATTTGTGGAGATAAATGTTCAGATCTGTGAATTTAGCTGTGCTTGTTTTATATGCTATTACTTTGTCCATGAGACACTCCTGAAAAGTGTTGATACATTTCAGGCCTTTGCAGGGGGTAGATGTGACTGTTTGGAGATTCTTACACTTCATGCTTTGGTTACAGCCTGTGTCTATTACTGACAACATAGAGGATTTACCAGCATCAGCGTCAGTTGTATATAAGCTTTAAGAAAGACACACTATGCTGGAGATGTTCGCACAAGGACACTACAAACTGGACATCTTCTAGACAAGAAAATATTCCAGTGCCAGCAAAGCCCCACATAATTCATCAAGAAGTCCTATATTTTAACTGTTATGCACAGTATTGCAAAGTAAGACTGTCACTGGTTTACTGTATATACTTGAGTATAAGTTGATCCGAGTATAAGCTAAGGTACCTATTTTTACCTTGGAAAACAAGAAAAATTGATTGACTCGAGTACAAGCCGAAGGTGGGAAATGCTGCAGCTACTGGTAAGTTTCAATATTCAAAATAAAAGGTTGGCTTATACTCGGGTATATACGGTAATTATCACTGATGCAATAAAGTCCAAATGGTGTAAAAGTTGATATAAAAGTCATCTATGCTACTATCTATCCTAAATATACAGAATGAGTTCCTCATATGAATCCAGAAGTTTGAAAGAGGTACATACATTCTATATATAGAAGTAAGAGACGCTGTACAAAAACCTTTAAATATATAGCAGCCACATTATCATCCATGAAATTTGCAAAAGTGGTTCATATACATAATTTAAAATATTACATGGGAAGATCATTTTAAAAAAAATGTCATTCTGGTTGTAATTTTTACTTCCAAAAAAGAGAACTTACCTTGATTCTTTATCAATAAATCTACAAGAAAGAAAATCATTTGTTATACATTTGGATTGGACAGTTATTGTGTGTAAAGCAAGTAGTCAGCAGTCAACGCAGTAAATATGGATGAAAAAAAAAAACATATAGAAACAGAAAGAAGAACAGGTCAATATAAATAACCTAAAAACTGCAAATGTATGAAACAATGTACAGAACTAGAATGAAATCGGCAAGGTTATTGAAAGGAAAAGAAAATGGTTATCGATATTAAAATGTGCTGTACTGTAGATTGTTAAGAAGTAATTCTTATAGACTTAGTTTACACAAACTCCAAATTTGCCTAAAACGTACTTTGTAAAAGCTTTCATTGCACATTAAATTTAGACAAACTGCAGTTTGTATGCCAAAGCCTTGGATTCTTATCTAGGGCTCATATAACCTTTTATATAAAATATATAATTTACATATATATATATATATATATATATATATATATATATATATATCAAGCAATATATGTATATATGGGACTTTAAAGGGATATAGATTCAACAATTCTAAATGTTTA
>NW_027323210.1:0-1476 GCF_032062135.1 Pyxicephalus adspersus | reverse complement strand
CCAATCCGATCCGCCGGTCCGGTCGTTCGTTTCCAACGACTTTCCTCGTTCGTCGGCGTCGTTGGTTACTTTTTTACGAACGATTTTTGCCCAATTGATTGTTCGTCGTTCGTTTTGAACGATAAAAATTGGAAGTGTGTACGCACCTTAATTGGATTCCCCCCAAATTGACCGTAGACTGTGATAATGACATTTCACTATGGTAGGGACCTTAGATTGTGAGCTCCCTTGAGGAACAGTTAGTGACACAACTCTATAAAGAACTGAGTAATAAGTCTGTGCTATATAAAAACTAATAATATTCATAAAGTCCTAAATTTCTAGTCTGCTCACGTTAACCTGCAAACACAGAGTTTTCTAGTGAACCTAGGACCATTTTGGACAATTAGGTATTCACCAGCCCATAACAAACTTTAAAGCAAGCACTCTTCAACCTTTGTAGTTGTAGGCACTGTGGAACAATTCATCCTTAAAACTCATCAGAAGCTTTGAAATAATTTAACACCTTGAAATAAACTGTTTTATCTGTGCTCTTCTGGAATCTCTGCTAATACTACCAACGTTCACATTACAAAACCTGCTATAGGTTAGGGAAATGGAGGAAGGGAGTGTGGTTTTTAAGAGTGAGCCCATAGATTTCAACAGTTCAGGTTTTCTTAGGATTATCCTGGTAAATTCTGGGGTCCTGTGAAACCATTCCATATCCCAGTGCTGGAATGCTAGACCTGGAATGGGGAGTAGGGGTTCCTGGGATCCTAAATCTCCTCACCACCAAATAGTAAAATACATATTTACAACTAAACATCCAGTGGTGACTTTGACTTCCTGTAAATCACTGACCAATATTGGGCTTTTCTGGGGTATTTTTCCTCCCATTGACACAGTTAGAATTATCTCTTTTCATGATACAGGGGTTTTTCTCCTGACTAATGGATGCCTGGGCTTAGCCAGACCTAGAGTTCTCCAGTCAGGGATCATGAATATTATTGACTGCGGTGCTCTACCTCTGACACAGTAGGAGTGTATGTTTAAGCTCCAAAGATAGACCACTGCTTCCTCATACACAGCAAGGGTCCTTCTCTACAGCAAGCTGGTAGGAGACAAGCTTTTCCATGTAGGGTATGGCTACTTACCAGATATTTAGGACAATCTCCCTGCCAAGATTGCTAAATGATCCCTTTGACTGGTCTGTATCTACACATTGGGCATTAGCTTGCATTGTGTGTCCTGACATCTTGTCAGGATTGTAGCAGATGGGCTAGCCTTCCTTCCTACACACAGATTAGTTAATTTATGCTTCTAATACCATGACCCTGGTTTACAAGTTTTAATTGGACCATATTTGGATATAGTAATTACTGCAAACCAAGAATACACTACAAGACCTGGTATTCTGTAGATGATCTGACCCAATAGTCCAGCCATCACAATTTGGCATGCCCAATATATGCCACCCTTGTCATCTGAATCTGGTTC
>NW_027323209.1:0-1476 GCF_032062135.1 Pyxicephalus adspersus | reverse complement strand
TAGATGCCATGACCCCGAGATTAAACCTCCACCAGTTGTGAAAAATTCAGAAGAATAAAGTGATATCTGGCAAGAATTTGAAATATGATATTGAAATTAAAACTGAACCCTTTTCTGCTGGCCAAATGAGTTTCAACATATTTACACGAGTGCTGTATGATTTGTTTTAAATAAATGATTCCAAGAAATCTCTCTGCATATATACTTTTAAAATTGTTAATCAATTTGATTTAAAATACCATACAAACTTGAAAATAAATTGATCTGAATATAAACCTTGGTACTTTGCTTGCCTTGGTAGTTTTTGCCTAAAAATGCACACCTTGAAAATAAATGTAGGCTACAAAATGAATTTTGCTAACAGTAAGTAATACCAATAAAATAAATAATAAGAATAAATACAACAATTGCATTTTATTTTTTAAATAATTATTTAAATTGGAAGACATTTTTAAATAACATAGCTTGGTATTAATATCTTAAACCTCCTTTTTATACGTTTTGATAGGTTAAAGTATTTTGTACTTTTAAGTCGGTTATGATGGTCATTTGTGCATAATTTGGGGCCACCACTAGATGACACTGTGGCCCTGATTTATTAAAGTTCTCCAAGGTCGGAGAGAATAGACTTTCATCAGTGAGGCTGGGTGATACAGCAAACCTGGAATGCATCTGGCCCAGGATTAAAAACATTTGCTAACAAAAAGCTAATGGCTTTTAGTAAATCCATTCCAGGTTTGCTGGATTATACAGCTTTACTTCTTTCCAGCCTTTGAGAACTTTATTAAATCAGGGCCTGTGTCCTCATGGAAAGTATGTAGAAAGCTCATGTTTCATATCTGATGGCAGGAAATACAAGAGAGAGAGACTGTAGAAAAAAATTGTACAAAACACCACGTACAATACATACATATAACATATAAACAAAAAATCTAACAGGACCTAGTCTATATTCTACATACAGTACTTACAGCTTCCATCCTTATTCCTTGTTCCCCTGAGGTCCTTGGGTCCAGAGTCCCTCACTAGCTCTTTTTCTGGGTTCCTCCAATGCTTCCTACTACTACCATTATTATATGACTTCACCCCATCTATTGACTATAAACAAAAAGCTTACAATACTTTTCTATCAATGGACAGCAAGAATAAACATGTATTCAGGAGCTATGGAATCTTGCAGAATCTTTAACACTTCCAAGAGTGTCATAAGGATGGCCCCTTCCCACATACTTCTATCTGTCAGCCACTTTATCACTACAGACCATAAAATAATGTAGATGTTGATAAGAGGAACAACAGTGCACAGAGTTGTCCAGACATCTGATACAACCACAAGGCTTCCTGAAGATGTTTAAGCTATAGAAGCTTTGAAAGATTGCAAAATTTGGAATAAAATAAGCACAGCAGGTATACAGGGTGTCCCAAAAGTCACAACACAGTTCCTTTTTTCAATTATGGTCCAGGTATCCTGATGAC
>NW_027323208.1:0-1477 GCF_032062135.1 Pyxicephalus adspersus | reverse complement strand
ATGACCTGGCAAAGACCTAGCTGCATCAGTCACTTTATTCTCTATGTAAATGAGAGTTTCAAGGAGAGATAGCATGCATCAAAAGGGAACCTCATGTGCTCTTCTGTCTCATTAGCTAACCCAATACGCTCTGGGATTCCTTTATAACAGTATTTTAGTTGCAAAGCAAAAATAATTTACAATAGTTTTCAAAAAGCGTAAAAAGAAATGTAAAAAATAAATGAATAGATACAATGGACATTAAATAATAGTTTCCCTTTAAGCTCCAATTATTTTCAAAATTGATTCAGCTTGCTGATTGCCTTATCTTGCATCTCACGGCTATATTTAAGCACCATACAGAACCAATCAGAATTTATACAGGAAGTTTATGAAAGCTGAATTTATAAACACACAACTCTCTCTTTTTACAGATATTAATGGACCAAGTCGCACACCCAGAATCTTACTCCACTGAAATGCCAGGAGGACATCTGGAAAACAGATGCTTGGCCATGACTGGTGGATAATCGCATAGTTCTTCATAGAAAGGCCTTGGAAGCTCCCGGCATGCATTGGACGCTCCCGGCATGCACAGGAAACTACCAGCATTCATGACTCTTGGCAATGACAAGATCACCAGCATTTACTAACACATCAACTTGATGTTCTGCTAAAATGTATTAACTCAAAGCATTCTGTGATATCCCAGTCATTACCGGTCTGTTTATAGGAATTCAGTCTTGTTTTTATCTATTTGTGCAAGGCTGCTGAAAGATCATTTAATTTTCCATTCAATGAATGAATGTTGCAATATCAATGAATCTTAAAGTAAGTGTAACCATTTATAAATGAAAACTGGAAACGATATTTACAGTATGTTAGATATATACAGTAGCCAGAATCTTGTGTTTAAAGTGCAGCTTTCAAAGCAGCTGCAAAAATCTAGCAGGTTAAGTAAGGATAGGTGTCGTATAAGTGAATAGGAATGGGTGAATGTCATCTGCTTAATATAAGTATTCTGATTAATGCATTTTAATATGTAAAAAAATTGCTAAATACATAGATTTGTTTTTGATGGGAAATCCAAATTTCTTTATTCCGTTTTTCTTTTTCCAATTTTTAGAATCTACATTATTCTTCTATTCTGTTATGCCACTTAAAATATTCCTTTTGAATTAGGGAGAAAGGATATAATTTATAATGTAATACTTTTCTTTCTTTTACACTGTAAATTGAAGGAGCACATTTGGAATTATGTTTGGAAAAATCTGGGTAATGTGTTGGAGCAGACATTTAATGTAAGCTTGGTTTTATTCACAGTCCCTTATAAAAGTCATCGAAAAAAATAAAGTAAAAAACAAATAAAAAATAAAAACATTCACCCCAACTTCTTATGCTTTAGGGTGTGGTTTGTCCCCATGCCATTAGATACACTTGAAGCAGCCTTTATAGAACTTTTTAACATGGGAGAACACTTTAAATATATTTCGGGTGT
>NW_027323207.1:0-1477 GCF_032062135.1 Pyxicephalus adspersus | reverse complement strand
AAAGCTAATGTATCATCATTTCCTATGCAAGCTCAATTTTACAACTGAGCATTGCGGAATTTCTCTTTTTATAAAGTGAACGACCCCCTCCTAATTTCCGTGTTATCTGTTATAAACCCAATAATTGCTTACCATATCCTCTATTTATTGCTTGGGGTGCATACACATGTAAGGTGCCTTGGTTTCAGTGCAGTTTATCAGTTTCTGTACCGATCCCACAGGGACCAGAATCTGCAAAGCCACCTTTATCTGTGCACATTGTTTCCCCCCACATTTATGAATTAATGCAGATGGAGAGTTCTGTTTTATTGTTTTTCTTTTTAAAGTGTTTGTCAAGGGTACATGCTTTACAAGAAATTCCAGTTGCTTTATGTCACTGGGACAGGTGGTGATAGAAACTCAAATGGGGACACAGACATTAAAAATGCATCCATCAGACTGGGACGGGGCAGGAAATGTAAGATGTATTATTGCCTGTGACTTTTTGTTACATTTACACCGTTTCCAATTTCTGATTACTTTGTGGTTCACAGAGGATGTGGTTAGGTTTCCCCACCTGCATTAACCCCAGCTAGGCTTATTGGTTAGCACTTACCAAACCCAAACCTACCCCAGGGGCAGGTGTGTACCTCCTGAATGAACCAGACTGGGCTAGCTAGGATTTGGGCAGCCAGCCATCCCATAGTCATGACCAAATGAGGTCCCACCGAGCAATAAAGGCCTGCCAGAAGTCAGGGCTTCTAAATTCCACTCCTCAATGACCACATACTGCCCATATTTTGATATTTTCAGATACTTTGCTAACCATTCCCTGCTTGATTTACATATATTACTTTATTTTTTCTTGTTTATCATCACCCTCCTGGAAGGTCTGTTCGGGAATGTGGATGAACCCTTATCAATCCCCCAAACAACACAAGAGTCTTGCATACCAACATCAGAGAGCTGTGACTGGTTGAATAATGCAGCTTTAGTGAACTTGAAAGGGGGAAAGACTGCAGGGGGAATGAGGTAGGAAATTCTACTTATCCCTTCCCTTTGTTAAACAGGAATATAAGCCATAGCTTAATTTTAAAGGCTGGATATATGTCAAGAAACTGATCTTTCCCTGCTGAAGTTCCACTATAGGTGAAAATAGAAGCATCAGCATGCTCTTTGCACCTGATTGGCCACTTGTGCTGATTCTCCCTTCCCCTTCTATGTGCTCTGCTGTACACTGGCTTCAAGACACTAATACAAAATCAAATGCAGGCACGTCTTCCGCTTGTATTAGGTCTACACTGATGGCTTTTTTCTTTCCAAGCCTATGTGGGTGTTAATACAAGTATTTTAATGACTACTGTAAAGCAGAGGTTTAAAAACCTTTAAATTACAAATTTTGATTTCAATGGAGGTTTATAAATGCCTGTAAATGCCCCTATATTTTTCATTGGAAGTGTTCATAAGCATTTATAGATGTTAACAAGCATTTTAAAGC
>NW_027323206.1:0-1478 GCF_032062135.1 Pyxicephalus adspersus | reverse complement strand
TCAGAAGTGGACATGAATGGCTGTAGTCTTCTTCATGGGTAAATAAGGCATCCCCCTGAAAATAAGCCCTAGAGCATATTTTGGCCTTCAAAAAAAAATAAGACAGTGTCTTATCATCGGGGAAACAGGGTAGGGTGCATTTGATACTACTCAGTTCTATTTTTTTTAAGAACAAAAATGACAGTGAACTAAAACAGCTAATCAGAAAACAATTTTTGTTTGATTTAGGGCAATTAGGAAAATTCTTTTTTTTCCTAATAGAATATGACTAAGCAGGAGTGTCCCATTTGGTAAGTGTGTCTTAAGTGTTAGTTAGCACTTTGGCCCTTGCAGCGCTGGGTCATAGGTTCAAATTTTGTCCAGGACATATCTGCATGGAGTTTGCAGGTTCTCCCCGTGTTTGTGTGGGTTTCCTCCGGGTACTCTAGTTTTCTCTCACATTCCGAAAGCATGCAGTTAGGTTAGTTGGCTTCCCCTAAAATTGACCTTAGACTGTAATAAAAGACATATGACTATGGCAGGGACATTAGATTGTGAGCTCCTTTGAGGGACAGCTAATGACATGACTATGGACTTTGTACAGTGCTGCGTAATATGTCGGTGCTATATAAATACTGTGTACAAATCTACACCAAATGCTTGCAAACATGAATGTTACTTTGTAAATATCTTGGTAGTATTATTAGGGTCTGCAATATTGGACTTTTATTTTGCATATGCAAATTGTCCATGGAAATCTAAATGCTGCTTAAAACACATCAGAAGAATGTCAACTGAAGGTCAAATGCAGCTGTCAAAAAATTCTAAATATTCTCAGAAGCATCTCAAACTGATGTCACACCAATCCCCCAACACTAGGTCAAAGATAATGGATGCAGGTCCTTGCTGTGCTGCACAAAGCCTGTGCAAGGAGCAAAAGAAGCTGTTGGCGGTACCCAGCAGATAAAAATATTGGGGGGTGGACACAAGACCAATCACTCAGCACAAAGAGAGTGAACCGTAGTGACTGGTCTTTATTACAGGAAGCTCCTACACATAAATATGTTTCCAACTGGATTACTGTACAGATCTCAAATACATACACAAAGCACACTGGCATTAATATTATTAATAATATTAAACAGTATTCATATAGCACCAACATATTACGCAGTGCAAATGACAGACAGATACAGATAGTAACACAGGAGGAGGAAAGGACCCTGCCCAGAAGAGCTTACAATCTAAGAGGATTCAAATACGAATACACATGGCTTTTGTATGTAAAAAAAGGCCACCAATCTGCTTTTTTGCCTTCATCAAAACATACTGTTGATTATAAATATTATTATTATTATTATTATTATTAATAATATTAATAATATTACTATTAATAATAAACAGGATTTCTATAGCGCCAACATATTACGTAGTGCTGTACAATAAATAGGGGTTGCAAATGACAGACAGATACAGACAGTGACACAGGAGGAGGAGAG
>NW_027323205.1:0-1478 GCF_032062135.1 Pyxicephalus adspersus | reverse complement strand
GGAGTTTGTATTGAATCCAATACAAAATGACAGTTTGAATTTACCAGTTTTATACTTTGTAATTATTTGAATTATTTTGTATTGGATTGGATACAGGAGTTTGTATTGAATCCAATACAAAATGTTTGAATGAGTTTCAATTTGAATTTCCCGCACACGCGCCCACGTCATCGCGCACGCAGGGAGAAGCCATCCGTTTTTTTTTTCTCCGCAGGACAGCTTCTCGTTTCAGAGATCATCCGGCGCTGTAAGAAGAAGGACGTGGACGATCAGCGGGACCAGGTAAGGCTTCTTACCGATCCCGCTGGCACCCGACGAAGGCACCCGACGCTGGAGAGGGAGATCGACGGACGACGATCGACGGAGGACGACGCTGGAACACGAACACGACGCTGGATGAGCACAGCGGGACCAGGTAAGTAAGGATGGGAAAAAACTCGGGGTTAACCATCCTAGCCATGCGGCAGTACGATCAGCAGCGGTTGATCTACGCCAATCGGCGAATTATGGAGAGGCTGGCAGACAGGCTCTGGACCCCTGCAGGTACGTGGCCAAGTGTGAGCCAAATCCATCATGTTTGGAGCAACCTAAAGCGGATGAGACCAGTTTTCTTCTGCAAAGTGGGGGACCGCATCCTGTCTGGTAAGTATTGCATTTTGTCTTCTCCTCTTGTTAAGGGGCGGGGTTTTCGAATGTTGTGTGGGTTGTGCAAAGTAGTATTGTCTGCCCTTAGAACTGTTTGTTTATCACTTCCTCAATTTTATTTCCTTTATAATTTTGGAAGTTTGTGTTTTTTTTTATTTCATTTGCAGCCAACTCTCCATCACGCCGGTGACGGCAGTTTATGGTAATGAACTAGGAGATAGTTTGTTAGGCCTAACTCCAAAAAGTATCATTATGAGTATATCACTAGCTTCATGTCTAGGCTGCTTTTAACAGAAGCGAAAGGTTAAATGTCATTTAGCCAAGTTTGTCCCTTGTGAAAAGCCAAAACCTTCATTGACACCAAACTGCGTTACTTTAGTTCCTTTGCTAGAAGTAGCTTGGCCCCAGGAAGCAGCTTTCTTTCTTGTTTTGCTTCGATAAAATCATCCAGCCCTGAGGAGGTCCCATCTCCACCCCAGCGACATCGCAGACATCCTCCTAGTAGGTTTATGGTTTAATTTGTTTGGTTTTTCTTCACCCATCGGGCTTCACAGGAGGATGTCTGCCATGAAGCGTCAGCTGAGGATGAGACCTCCTCAGGTTATGCCAAGGCGCCACCGGTTTTAAAACCGCCCAAAAAATAGTTTAAAAAAACTTTGTAACTATGTTTTAAAAATGTTTCTAGTAGATATCATGAATATAAAAAATGTTTGAAACACACAATCATGTAAAAAAAAAAAAAAAACTTTTAATAAAATTAAAGGAAAAACACAAAAATCAGCTTAAACAAGAACACATAAATAAATGAAAAATACTGAAAATGCGATAATTCG
>NW_027323204.1:0-1479 GCF_032062135.1 Pyxicephalus adspersus | reverse complement strand
TTTACACTTCATGATATAGCAGAGGGAATATTAATAAATTTACACCTATTGGCCTCTGACAACACTGAGACAACACCACAGATAACACTGGGGATTCTGGTGCCATCTGCAACAAGGAAGAAGCAGCAGGAAAGTACTTGTACAATATCATGGGGAAAGGAAGGGGGTTTAGACAGCAGTGGCGATGCCTGCAAGATTTATTCAGCGTATTCTAATAAAGTAAGAAACTGGCTGCATATTTTTAAAGACGAAACATGGTTGTTCTAACATGATTGGGGCTAAGACATTATTTGAAAGAGAATTATAATTATAATCTTTTATTCTCTGTAATAATGAAACAAAAATTCTGATTGGTAACAAGTGCAAGTTTATTCTCTTTTCCGACTTTTTTTGTCTATTAACAATTGTCTTTTTATGCTTTTTCCTGTGTTGCATGTAAAAAAACTAAAAAAAATGTTTTAATTACAGCTCTTCATTGACTTTTTTCATCTAATTGTTTAATCTTTGATTTCTGTCTTTTTAACACTTTTATCACATTTTCTTTCTTTCTATGGATTTAGCCAAACATAGCATTTGTAACCCAATTTTATCCAAGCACACCGGGAGAACAATAGTTTTAAGAACACTTTTTTAAAACTATGTTTTTCAGTTTCTTTAAAAGCATAATACAAAAAAGACAAACTGTAAGTAAATGACAAATTGTCAGCAATACTAAGTCATTTAGCATAACAACATTAAGATAATTTGCCATGTGTAAATTTATTATAATACATTAAACGCTGATGTAGCATGCTGATCCTAGCATTCCTTTTTGATGTATTTATTTTTTTTATTAAAACAGTTCGGTTTATTTCTAGTCTTGCCTTCAGCTAACCTTACATAAAATTAAAAACACATTTTAGCAGATAAAGTAGAGAAAGAAAAGTGTGCATTTGGCAGTATTAAATTCATTTTGGTTTACCATGTAAATTAAAAGTGTGGATGTTACATTCTTTGACTATTAGAACAAAAGGATTGGTTAGACATTATGTGGCATATCAAGCCTGTAGTACATTTGTCACCTCAGATTTCTCTGTATGAATATGAAAGAATATGAAAATGGTTAAAAATTACTGTGCATCTTTTGTACTTTTTTCCTAATTGTTTATTGAAATATTAGTTTTATAACTGTATAAAGTGAAAAAAAAAATTTAAGAAATAGAACATACTGATAGTTGTTCTGTTTATTCTTAAATAGCTTTTAGGAGATTTCAGTATTCGCAAAAAAAAAAAAAAACAAAGTATAAAATATAATAAATAAAAAAAGTATATTTTTTTAATGTTTTACATTTTTTGATAACGTAGATAAAAGTGGGGTGCAGTCAGCCTGGTGATGTCTCTTTTGTAAGAGCTGCTAAGAACTTTTATTTACCATAGCCTGATGATGTTGAGTATGCTCCTTCAGGGTATATAAAGGAACGAAGGGGGAACAGTTTGTTT
>NW_027323203.1:0-1479 GCF_032062135.1 Pyxicephalus adspersus | reverse complement strand
TCCTACTTTCTGCTCATTTAAAAGAGCACTCCAAACCCATTTTTTCAAACTTGCCTACCCATCTTCTTCTGTATTTTGAAACCATCACTACTTCCCACCATTACATATCTCCCATCCTATTGTGTGTGAAATTCCCCAACCTACTAGATTGTAAGCTCTTTGGGGCAGGGTCCTCTCCTCCTGTGTCACAGTCTGTATTCATCTGTTCTTTGCAACCTCTATTTAATGTACAGCGCTGCATAATATGTTGGCGTTATATAAATCCTGTTTATTATTTTTATTAATAATAATAATAATAATAATAAAATCAGTGTCTTTGTGTGCCATTTTACACGTTTTTGTTGCCATGGGTGATTGTGATTGTGGTAAGTGGCCCTCTATAATGACAGTTTTTTTTTTTTTTTTTTTTTAGTACAATTCACTCAGGTAAAGGTGTTTTCCACTTTACGCTGGTGAATGGATGAACATGAGCAAACAGGGTAATGGGGCAATAAGGTAGCTAAAAAGTATTGGGAAAAAATGGATGCAACTGTAGTGCTAATTTAGGGTTAATAGAATGCAAAGGTGAGTCTTGCTGGGTACAACAATGGGGCTGATTGGGAGCAAATAGGGTACAAAGTATGGACTAAGAGAGTGTTAAAATGGCACAAAGTAAAGGGAAGGGGATGCAAAGCACTGACAGCAACGTAGGGAACCAAGGGGTGCTACTACTACAAATGAGGCATAAAGGTGCAGGTAGACGTACTTTGGTGCAAGACCTCCACGACTAACTGGTGTAAGTTTAATGGAGTTGAAAGCCTCTCAGTTTTCTACGTCCCTGGTCAGGACCCTCATTTGAGTCCCCATTCGGACTCTTCTCATCAGAGGTCAGGTCCTGGACCTCTGGGTGCTGCTTTTTTGATGCAAAGTGAAGTACAAAAGGGTCTCATTATGTTATGTTGTAATATCGGTAGCAGTGCATCACTCAGGAAACAGCTGTACAGTCTAAAACAGTATTGTTTATATACCTCAATTAAGTATTTTTCAGCATACAGCAAACTCTTCTATTGCTTTTCCTCAGAAGTATGGTAGTAAGAAGAAAATAAAGTGTTGTAATAGCCTAGTCAAAGTCTAGACCTAGACCTTTTTCAAGTTGATGAAAAGGACCTCCAAGGCAATGTTCTCTAGAATATTGCCTGTGCCATGCGCAACACAGGAAAGACAGAGGGAGCTCAGACAGCTAAACGCATGGCTTAAGTCCTGGTGCAAAAGGGAAGGGTTTGGGTTCATAAAGCCCTGGGCTGACTTTTCATTGGGGTACAACCTGTATCCCAGGGATGATTTGCACCTACATAAAAGGGGGTCCACTGTGCTAGGGGAAAGATTTAGGGTAATGGTGGAGAGATATTTAAACTAGGACAGAGGAGGGTGGGAAAGTTAAATAAGGTGGCAGAAAGGTTAGTCGAGGATGAGACACTAGTGGAGGGTGGATTGGGGATA
>NW_027323202.1:0-1479 GCF_032062135.1 Pyxicephalus adspersus | reverse complement strand
ATCCACAAGTGTTTTTGCACTGTAAAGTCTATGTCTGTGACCTGGGAAAAGGACACTGCAAATCTGTAAGCAATTCTGGCAGTATTTCTGCTACAGTATATTATAATATTATGTTTTCTTTGTGGTATCCCCTTCAGCATTTCCGGTAGCATAGAACTATTCTACTAGTGTGGAAAGTGATATCGATATATAGATAGATAGACAGACAGATAGATAGATAGAGGGATAGATAGATAGATAGATGGATAGGTAGATAGATAGATAGATAGATAGATAGATAGATAGATAGATAGATAGATAGAGAAGAAGAGAGAACAACATGTTTGACCTTCTGCTTGTTAACAATGACAATTTAGAATGGGCACTTACAACAATATCATTACACAGTATTTATATAGTGCTGACATATTACACAGCGCTGTACAAAATTCATAGTCATGTCACTAGCTGTCCTTTAAAAGGGCTCACAATCTGATGTCTCTACCATAGTCATATGTCATTACCACGGTCTAAGGTCAATTTTGATTGAAAGCCAATTAACCTAACTGCATGTTTTTGGAATGAGGGAGGAAACCCACGCAAACACGCGGAGAACCTGCAAACTCCATGCAGATAGTGTCCTGGCTGAGATTGGATCCTGGGACCAAGCGCTGCAAACGCCAGAGTGCTAACCTTGGAGCCACTGTGCTAAACATCAGCAAGTTTACCATGAGAATGCCTTGAGAAGGGCTTTATAAAGTCATTTGCTACTTCTTCCTCTTAAGCTATAGGCCTGATTTATTAAAGCTCTCCAAGGCTGGAGAGAATACACTTTTATCAGTGATAAGGACCTGGGTGATCCAGCAGACCTAGACTAATAAAGGGCTACACATTTCGGAACTAAATCTGTCTGAGCATTCAACTGTGTTGGAGAAGTTCCTATTTGTTTTCAATCCCCTTTACAAGTGAATGTTCAATGTAACCTTAAGGTGTTCACAAAAGTGAGAATATGTCCTTCAGTAAATCAGCCCCCATGTCTTAGGTCTGTAACATTCATATAATCTATCAATTCTTTTAGTGCAAACAGCCTAATTAGGCATTTGCTTAGTACGATTTTATTATGCAGAAGTAGACACTAATGGCTTCTATTATAAAACAAGGAATCAAAAATTCCCTGATGGAGAATCTTCCAGCTCCATGTGTTCCAATAGCAGTAACTGATTCTCTTCCAGGGAATGTTTGAAGCAATGTCAGATTCCCTGTTAGTACTACTATTAGGGCTTTAATATATGTCATACTTGGCTCACATTTCTTTAGTAGAGTATGCATTGACGAGACAAGTCTGCATATTATGAAATAAATGGTATTATAAATTACATGGTAATATACATTATTTATTCATTATTTATTAGGAATATATATTGTAATATAATATAATGTAATAATAATATAATATAATATATATAATATATAATAATATATATAATAATAATAATAATA
>NW_027323201.1:0-1479 GCF_032062135.1 Pyxicephalus adspersus | reverse complement strand
TGCGGGGGGGGGGCTTATTTTTCATTTTAACATGAAAAGGGGGGGCTGTCTTATTTGATGGCCCTGCCTTATCATCGGGGAAACACGGTATTAGATAATGTAATATGCATTACATAATCCTGAACACATGAAATAAAACAAGTATTGCCTTTAAGCAGTACTGCAAGATAAGAGTGGGTGTTCTTTTTGAATAAACTATATTCAAAGACATTTGTGATTTGCAGAACTGTTGTAGCAGACACAAAAAATTATTGCACATGTGTACGCAGCTTTACACAGTCCAAGTTGTATCAAATGTTGCAGAGGGGAGGGAAGACTGCAGATAGCTGATGATATCATATTTCAAAAATGCACATATGGGTCTAGGCACATGACTGGAGTTTCAAAACAGTTATTGAAAAATACGTCAACTGGAAATAATGATAAATAGTATTGTATATGTGATATAAACATTTCATATGCCATTTAGATATTGGCCTTAGAAATTGGCATTGCAGCCTTCCACACTTCTTGTTATGGTAAAGGCCAAGGACATAATGCCCCCTCCTCCATTGTCCTTGCTAAGTGCAAATATAATTCATATGATCAGCCTCTCACTTCAAAAAGAAAATTAAAGAGAGTAAATGAAATTGCTAAAGGGTGAAAAGTGCACGGTGTAAAGGAAAGAAAATTAATGTTCTCCAGTATATCCTAGGCATCTCTCCTCCAGCCTCCCTTATATAAAAAAAAAAAAAAAAGGTGCCGTTTTTGCTCATGATCATGTGACAGCCCAGTCCCGGGTCTACTCTATTTTTCTGTTTACAGGATGAGAAATCCTTCTTTAGTAAAGAAGGTAGACACATTCTATTAGCCGTACAATGGTACAACCTAAATCACAGATTTAAATGGGGCGTCTTGCTTTACCAAGTAAGAAAGAAAAAAAAACAGGAGAATAATGGGTTGGAAAAAGGTATCAGAAACATATATTTTACACCTATTTTGTAAGGTTTTGTACCATTGTAACATGGGGGAACCCCTTAAAATAACTTTCAGATCTTCGGGGAACCTCTGCTATAATTATTATATCCACAGCACATAGTATATTATGGTGGTCAGAAAAAAGAATGTGTCTTACAATGGTGGCCACTGAAAAAGCTACCCCACCCTTACAGATAACCAAAATGATTATTGGTAAAACTGACTTAAGAGGCACAAATAGCTCAGGAAATCCCTAACAACCTCTGGAGGAACCCTAGGTGAGATACACAGTTTTACACCTTTCAATTATAATGCTTTATTGTGCTATACTCTGCTTCTTTTGCCCCTCTGCTAATATTTCAGATTGCATATCTTTTATAGAAGCCAACCTAGGTTGCAAAAGCCAAAGAAATAACCCAAGGGAATCGTTAAGGTGCGTACACACTTCCAATTTTTATCGTTCCAATCGAACG
Organism: Pyxicephalus adspersus; assembly: GCF_032062135.1. Taxonomy (NCBI): domain Eukaryota; kingdom Metazoa; phylum Chordata; class Amphibia; order Anura; family Pyxicephalidae; genus Pyxicephalus; species Pyxicephalus adspersus. The sequence continues at coordinate 49 of NW_027323201.1, read as the reverse complement.
ACGAACAATCGATTGGGCAAAAAATCGTTCGTAAAAAAGTAACCAACGA
>NW_027323200.1:0-1479 GCF_032062135.1 Pyxicephalus adspersus | reverse complement strand
ATGCGCGAGTCTGGAAGTCGCCGTGGATTCTCCTCTGTAATGATTTTCATCTTTTCCTGATAATAAATTGAAGTGGTGAATGTGACGGCAAGTTGCGGATCAGGAGGCGGCGCAGCGCGGTCTCTATGGACCCTGCGGGAGGTCGCAGCTCAGGGTTCACCCTGTAAATCCAAAAATAAGATCCATAGCAGCCGCTAATTAAGGAGCTGCAATCCCTCCATCAATTAGCAGATCTTCCATTTCTATCATCTCTCATCTGCATGCTGATTGGTCTGATTACACGGGATCTCTCTCTGCAATGTGCGGGAGGGCGAGGGGTCATCAATGACCCCATTGTCACTGTTAGAAATATCTTTGCATAGAACTTACAAGTCGCTGCTTTGCTGCAGTGCTAGTGAAAGTTTCTGTGTGTAATTAAAGTTTTTTTTAGATACCTGGATCTATTAAAGCAGGGGTGTCAAACTCTGGCCCGCGGGCCAAATCTGGCCCCAAGGGCCTTCTTTTGGCCCCCCAAAGAATTATGAAAAATGAACTACATCTGGCCCACCCCCCTTACTCACATCATCATTTTCATGACATGCAATACATAGACATTATTCCTGTACACCCATCATGTGACACAAAGCCTAGGCAATGATCACATGGTGCCTGACAAGATCAGAGAAGGAGAACCAATGAATGAGATGGGTACAACTCTCCATGGAAGATCACATCCATGGTGGATATACTCCATTGTCAATAACCTTGGGATTAATTGCCCCTCCTGGATTGCCTAGGGGCACACTGGGTCCGAAGTGATGGAAGGGTTCTCTATGGTACAAGAATGGACAAGGCTGAAGAACAGGAACCGGTGAATGAGATGGATACGACACTCCATGGCAGATCACATCCATGGTGGATAAACTCCATTGTCAATAACCTTGGTATTAATTGCCCCTCCGGGATTGCCTAGGGGCACACTGGGTCCGAAGTGATGGAAGGGTTCTCTATGGTACAAGAATGGACAAGGCTGAAGAACAGGAACCGGTGAATGAAATGGATACGACACTCCATGGCAGATCACATCCATGGTGGATAAACTCCATTGTCAATAACCTTGGTAATTATTGCCCCTCCGGGATTGCCTAGGGGCACACTGGGTCCGAAGTGATGGAAGGGATCTCTATGGTACAAGAATGGGCAAGGCTGAAAAAAAGGAACCGGTGAAAAGAGATGGATACAACACTCCATGGCAGATCACATCCATTGTCATTAATAATCTTGGTCTTGGTTGCCCCTCCAGGAACATCTGGGGGCACATCCAGTCCAAGGCAATGGAAGATATCTGTAGGGTACAAAGAAGAACAAGACTGAAGAACAGGAAAAAGGTGAATGAGATGGGTAAAACACTCCATCATGAATCACATCCACGATGAATATACTCCATTGCCATCAATACCTTGCTCTTGGTTGCCCCTCCGGGAACGCCTGGGGCATATT
>NW_027323199.1:0-1480 GCF_032062135.1 Pyxicephalus adspersus | reverse complement strand
TATGGGATGTTACTGCTGCAGAACAGGTAATCCAATTCAAGTCAATGAGATGTTACTTAATAGGTGAGGGCAAATTAACTTTTACAGTCTGGGCTGTAGATTAAGAAGGGAGCTGCCGCCATTGGAGGAAAAAAGGTCACCGTTTTTTTTAGAAGGTTGGACATTTTTATACATTTCCTGAATCTGTTCTTCAACAGGAAACCCCAAGTTTAGGTATGTCCAAAAATTTTAAACAACAGTAAATCCGTGAAAACACCTTTAGGTGTCAGATTATAATACATTTGGTTATAAAATAACACTTTTAAACTAAATAAAATTTTAATGCTGTGCCCGAACAACTATGATGAGCCTAAAAGTACTGTATTCATGAATAGCCTTGTATATACTGAACATACAGGATGCTTGTGCAACGTTTTAATGCTGTTGTCATCTTGACAACTTAATGTATTTGTTCAAAGATGAACATCTACATTTGATGCAACACTCACAGGTGATTTATCAACATTAATAGGAAAATATGAAATAAAAATTCCAAATTCCCCCTACCAAACTCCACCGGTACGACCTGTCTGGTGCCATGGAAAGCAGAATAAACTTTGGGTGCACCAACTTTCTTTGACCAACTTTCTTTGGCCACTTACAGTTCTGAAAAATGGTCCCACTGTCCATAAGTACGATAAAGGGAGCCCATTTTGTAAAGTTAGACAATATTTTAAATTACTCTCTAATTAATTTACAGATTACATGCTTCGTGTCTTTCCTATAGTTGATGTCTTGGAGTCCTCTTGCTAGGATCAAGAGTTTTTTTTAAAAAGCAGTGAATCTGACATTCACTATTCTTTGATGGAAAATCTTTAAGGTGCATGTGTTTTCAATGGCAGTAACTGATTCTCCAACAATGTTTGGTGAATATCAGATTCAGGCCCTAAGTCTTTTTCATAGGGAAAGCTAGGTTAAGTGATCAAAGAGGAATTTGCATCAAGCCTAAAAAATCCATGTCGATCTACGCAGAACTAAGAAAAATAAAAATGCTAAATTAAAGGTCGATCACAAGTACGGTAATTACTTTTCAATTGCCAACTTTCTAGATCTTTTTGAACCATGTAACCCCCAATTGTGACATCACCTTTTATTAATATTATTATTATTATTTTTAATAATGATTTATATAGTGCCAATATATTACGCAGCGCTGTATCACCTATCTCTTACTCTAGCTTCCCCTAAATAATGTTTTGCTCCATAAAATGGCTCCCATACTAATCCCAGGTGACTTTAATATGTAATAAAACATATTCTATAAGTTCCATTACTAAAAGGTGCACTCTCAAAAAAAAATGTTTTCACTGGTCCAATTGTCAGATGCACTCTTGTTTTATCTTAATTGTATAGTTGGAAACCTGACATGCTGTGAATGAATTGCACTTTTTCCAAAGACTTGCCAATTTTTTAAAGGGTTATATACTCAGCTGTCCAATTT
>NW_027323198.1:0-1480 GCF_032062135.1 Pyxicephalus adspersus | reverse complement strand
GCCACTATCAGGGGCAGGAAAACTTCAACAACTTTATTTGCTATTTACAAAATTACAACTTAGCAAGCAGATAGAAAAAGGCAGACCCCTACACAAGCTTACGAAATGTGCAAGCGAGGAAGAAATGTAACAAGGTGATCCATCGCAGGAGGACGATGACAAAAAAGGCCTCTTGCTAGAAGGAGCTGCAAAAGAACTGCAGGGGATGGCTAAAGCATGGGATCTCACTATGGTACGGTTGTTGCAGTTCAAAAAGGGATTGATGTTGCCATGCAATCATACAAAACCCTTCTCACCACTATAAAGAAGTAACGCTAGCAATTGCCCATCACAATGTTTTTCAACCTGCAAAGAAGACTTCAGACACAACCCCACAAGAAGACACACAACATTCTTAAACATCTGATGAAGAGGTGCCTTCTGAAGAGCTAAAAAATAATGCTCATCATCATCGTCTTCACTCAAGTCATACATCTTAACAGGCAAGTATTATTATTATCTTTACACAGTAATTATATAGCACCCACATATTACTCAGTGCTGTGCAAAGTCCATTGTCATGTCACTAGCTGTCCTTCGAAGGGGCTCACAATCTAATGTCTTTACCTCATTCATATGTCTTTAGTATAGTCTTTAGTATAGGTCAATTTTGGGGGGAAGTCAATTAACCTAACTGCATTTTTGGAATGTGGGAGGAAACTGGAGTATCCAGAAGAAACCCATGCAAACAAAGGGAGAACCTGCAAACTCCATGCAGATAATGTCCTGGCCAAGATTTGACCACTGAGCCACCATGCTGCCTTTGTTACCCTTTGTAATTTGGTACAGACAATGATGTCACTCAGGAAAAATCTTTATTTGAAATTGATACTGTAAGTGTGCATTGGTACAGGCAGGCACAGATGTATCTACAAACAGATATTCCAATATACATTTCTAATATAATGCTTAACACAAACAAAATCAAACAGTATTTTTATTTTCCTTCTTCCAGAACTGCTTTGCTTCCCCTTGATTTCAATGAATTGACTTGGATTTTGAAGAGTTGTTTCCTTACAATTACTGAATATTTGCTGCTAAGAATTAATTTAAACTGAACTGTCAATATAGATTGATAATAATTTCAAAGGCTGCACGAAAGTTTTACATTGCAAATACAGTAAGTCATATATCATTGTGCAAGTTTAGGATGGTGTTGCTGGAAGTAATCAAAAACACCCAGACCCTTCTGGAATAAATGCAAGCATATGGTATGGTTAATATGAAAAAGCAAAATGTTATTCCTAAATCTGTCACACACATAGGCAATGTTGATTATGTTAATGTTTCAGTGAAAAGTTATAAAAAATGTAAGAAGTACTTACCTTTTGCTATTTACTTCATTCTTACCTAATAGTCTAAGATCTTTACCATACTACCTGCCCCACAATTCAGGACCAGTTTGAACAGTTGAACAGAGGATCTATAGCAAACCCCTGAC
>NW_027323197.1:0-1481 GCF_032062135.1 Pyxicephalus adspersus | reverse complement strand
TTCATTTGCATGGAAAATGCAAGATAAATTTGCATTTTCAATACACACAGTGAAAATTCAAATTTATCTGTGCATTTTGCAATGCACATAGGAATTGAGGAATAATCTCAAGCAATTTTAAAGCCAAAGTAAACGCCACTTTTTTTTTTAATGATCGGCTAGTGTGCGGTGCATATAGTATTGTTCTTTCATGTTTTTTATACAATAAATACGTTTTGTGCAGTGTGCATAAGAATCTTCTCCTGTTTTTTTTCAAACTATAGTACGGCCCCCCGACAGTCTAAAGGGACCGTGAACCGGCCCCCTGTTTAAAAAGTTTGAGGACCCCTGCTCTAGAGCATGAAAGTTGTCCTGCAGTACACAGAGATAGTGGAAAACAAAGCCTACATATAAGTGTGCAACAGATAGTGTGTACAGAAAATTTGGTTCTCAGATTTGAGGTAGGATCAACAAGTATTTTTTTAATAGATAAATATCTTTCAATTACATGTTTAACAGACCAAAAAGGAATAAAACAAAAAATGTTATTGTTGGAAATGACATATTCTCGTGCAGTCTTCTAAAACTCGATTGCCTATATAGTTTTCTTACATGCCTTTACCCTAATGTAATATAATCTGTGATAAACACACCACCCCTGCTTATTTCAAAACACAATAGTGCTGGTATCATCCATATCACATGGTTAGGTTATATCCTGCTCAGTTCAAGAGCTGTATCGGGAGAAATAAAGTATTTTGTTTGACCTTTTATTTCATTTGTCACTGGCAGTCTTCTTGGTTTGTTTGTTTCAGTTAGAAACTTACCAGTACATCAAAGAAACAGTATCCTGAAAGCTAGGATCTAAGTATGATCTTTATTTAACCCTTTCAGATATTTTTTCAGAATTTAGTTATTTAGTTATTTTATATTGGTAATGCAAACAGGGACACAGGGACATTTTGTTTTATGCATTTTATTTGACTACCGCTCCAGTTTAATACACATAATTATGCAAATCTTATACAAATGGATATTCCTTTCTTAACTTTCCTTTATCTTTTTTTTACCTAATGTTTTTTTAATGTCCTATCTGTCCATCTCATATTTACTTTTCTGTCTTAAAATTTTGTCCTGTGTTTCCTCTTTTGAAGCATTGTAATTTAAGCACATGACTGTTTGTGTTAAGTTGTCTGGTGATATCATATCAATTTGTTTTTCTGTTTTGTAACTATTTTAATATGTTTTGCTCTGTCATGTGCTTATTGTTGTCACCTTTCAGCTAAAACACAAGATGGAGTGGCCTTGGAAATACAACCTTTAAAATGTGAGGATGGTGGAGAAACTGAGGAAAAAGAGAAGAAAATCGTCAAAGTGCCTAAAAAGGAAAAGTCTGTTTTGCAGGGGAAGTTGACCAGGCTTGCCGTGCAGATTGGAAAAGCAGGTGCTTCCTTTCAAATGTTTTCAGACATTATTTAGCTCACTAAAATATTTGGGGTCTT
>NW_027323196.1:0-1481 GCF_032062135.1 Pyxicephalus adspersus | reverse complement strand
GAAGAAGAAGCCCACAGCATCGCGGGATCGCGGTATCGGGTGAGTATGATTTTTTTAAATTACCGGTATATTTAACATGTACTCGGTGTATAAGACGCACCCACTTTTCCCCCCCAGTTTTGGGGAAGAAAAAGTGCGTCTTATAGTCCGAAAAATACGGTAATACACCTTAATCATCTACCACTAACTCTGGAGAAAGGACCACACAAAATTTGGCAAATGTAATAATATGATATGGATATTGTGAGAAAACCGTTTTACAACTATGCATGTATAATTTTTAACTTGCTGTTTCAGTGTTTGAGTTATAAGTCATAAAAGATTCGTTAGTGCTATGTTTCCTTATTGTAGGTTGTTAATGTAACTCATGATAAGCTACCTAATAGCTGTTATTTCCAGTTCCAAAGCATTTCAAGGATCTTTAGAATTAAAGTGGACCTATCATTAATTTTTTTACCTAACATAAAGGGTGGCTAGCCGTTTTATTTAGTGACGTCAAAAATATATATTTATTTATTATTTTTTTTAAAGAGCTTTTATGCGTTATACCACATGAATATTCAGAAGAAACATATTACATCAAGCATAAACATGATAAACATATTGATTACATTATAGCAAGGTCTGCTTCATAAGATTGAAAAGAAGGCAAAAAACTTGAAGTAACAACCATCATCAGGATTTGAACTTTTTTTAGGGAAAGCTATACGTTTATTAATAATAATGCATATGTAAAAGACATACAAGCACAAAAAAAATAACATTTCTAAAACTTACATTTCAGATGTATTTAATAGAAGCATTTAAACTTACAATTTCCCTGTGTAATGGTGGAAAGGTCAAAGTCAAAATCTGATAGCCCAACAATGTTTGTCTTTCAAACAGTTGTAGGAGATAGCATATGGGTATGACCTTAATATGCATCATTGTCGCTTTTTTTTTTTTAAAGAAAAATCACATTTTAATATTCACAAATATTAAAATGTGATAACATTTGTATATTTTAATGCTTAATCTCATTAAAACTATACCATATTTTACTTATCAAATTTCCTTTATTACATCAAACTTTGTCAACAAAATATTTCTTAAATTCAACAGACCCCTGTCATCCTCCACTCACAAAACATCAAGCCTCCATTATTTACCCCTCCACCACTTGTCTTAACTGTAAGTAACCTAACTATATGATAACTACATTCCCGATACATATATTTACTATTTATCTTTTTAACATTATGGATACCCGTATACAAAATATGTTTCCATATGTTATAATTTTAACTAATTAATACATATGTTATCGTATGTATGAACATATTTTATGTAAATATTAGAATGCATTAAAAGAACATATTTTACTTTATGTATTAGTAACATTTAAGCTTCCTAAACAAAATCATATACTTTCATCTTAGCTATCTGGTTGGTATCTGGTTTCTGTGACACTGTGACACATGATTGGTATCTGTGACACTGCT
>NW_027323195.1:0-1481 GCF_032062135.1 Pyxicephalus adspersus | reverse complement strand
AGCGGGGAGAGGTTTTCAGAAGCGTTGCAGTATTATACAGAAGCTATTAAATTAAACCCCTCAGAGTACAGGTGAGTGCACAAGGGGGTAACACTCAATACAATGTGTTGGGAGTACAGGTGTGTGTGTGTGTGTGTGTGTGTGTGTGTGTGTGTGTGTGTACAGGTTAGTGGGGGTTGGGGTGGGGAGGGGTACAGGTGAGTGTGCTGTTTTGGAAGTACAGGTGAGTGTGATGTGTGTTGGTGAGGTGGGGTACAGGTCAGTGGTGTGGGATTACAGGTGAGTGTGCTGTGTACAGGTGAGTGTGCTGTGTTGGTAGTATAGGAGAGTGTGTAGTGATGGGGCAGGGTACAGGTGAGTGTACAGGGTACAGGTGAGTGTGCTGTGTACCCCATGCAGCAGAGAAGTTGGCCCCACACTGTGCTCCTGATGCTCTGTGTGCTGGGAGTGATTCTGCCCTCTCTGTTTCGCTATATTTGCCATCTTTTGGGGTGGCACAACTCTAATTTCCTAGGTGAGCAATAATTAAATAATAATATAAATTGTGTTTAGAAATCCTCAAATACTTCTAGGAAGCTGGAGCATTACTGCAAAGGTGAGCTGGGGGTAGATGAGTACTGAGGTGCAAAGTGTGAGGTGGGGTGTGAAGCTGGGGATAGGGTGGGGGGGCCAGTACCTATGGACCCCAATGTAGATTCACAGAGCTTCTGTATATAAAGACTTCTCTGTGATGGGATTCCCATTATGTGAAGTGTTCATTGTCCTGGCATTCCCGGGATCCCAAGTTCAAGTGTCCTCCATGGTGCTGTCCTCTCTTGTTAGCCACTCACAGTGTTTAAAATTCAGTTGGATTAGAACCTGCAGAAATCATTGATGAAATGGACTCGGATTGTCCAATCTGGGCCCAGCTCAGGCCGGTGCCTTTTCCTTACCAGAAACTCAAATTAGCTTCAGAATCCATTGACTCCGGACTGTTACAGCACAGTATTCTGGAGTGGCCATTTCAACCCGAAGACCCGTTGTCTCTGGTTCTGGTACTCTGAAATCCATTTCAGGATTGAGTTTGTTCCTCTTCTCCATGCTTGGTACCATATCAGGGCAGTGCCCCTGGCAGGAGTCCCCTTCCCCAATCAAACAGCCCATTCCTTCCCCCATTCCTCCATTTCCTCCCCCAATCATAGAGCCCATTTCTTCCCCCATTCCTCCATTTCCTCCCCCAAACATACACCCCATTTCTTCCCCCTTTCCTCCATTTCCTCCCCCAGTCATACAGCCCATTTTTCCCCCATTCCTCCCCCAATTATACAACCCATTCCTCCATTTCCTCCCCCAATCATACAGCCCATTACTTTCCCCATTCCTCCATTTCCTCTCCCAATCATACAGCCCATTCCTTACCCTATTCCTCCCCCAATCATGCAGCCCATTCCTTCCCCCATTCCTCCATTTCCTCCCCCAACCATACAGCCCATTCCTTCCCC
>NW_027323194.1:0-1481 GCF_032062135.1 Pyxicephalus adspersus | reverse complement strand
CCTCCCCTCAAATCAACTCCAGGCCTTTTATCTTCTTAATTGATAATGACATAATGAAGGAATTGCCCACACCAGCCCATGAAATAGCCTTTTAGTCAATTGTCCAATTACTTTTGAGCCCCTGAAATGAAGTGGTTGTGTAAAAAGTTCCTCACATTTTTATGCAATCTTTTTGTTCAACCCACTGAATCAAAGCTGAAAGTCTGCCGTTCAACTGCATCTGAGTTGTTTCATTTAAAATGAATTGTGGTAATGTACAGAACCAAAATTAGAAAAAAGTTGTCTCTGTCCAAATATTTATGGACCTAACTGTATGTCCCTAAATTTGTTGGGTGCACAGTGGACTCAATTTTCACTTACCTAGGGGGGGTGCTTTTTTCAAGACTGCATGCATGCAAACTGGGGACTCCCAAGACTACTTTCAGGGCACTGGGCTCTGAGCTATGGTGCCCCAAATTTAAAAACGCCTGGCCACTAAACATTTCAATGGAAGGGCCGCGTCAAGCGGAGGGGCCTAAATCACTACAGTGCTCCATTAGTCCCTTAACAGGTAGGCAGGGGAGTATGGCGCTGCTCCACTACTTAAATCTAATAGTTCAATATCAGCTGCATTGTAATGGCGGAATGGCTGGCAGCCAGGGCATGTGATTGATTTCCCGTCCTGCAGTAATAGGTCTGGAGGAGATTCAGATATAAAGAGGTTTTCAAACTCGGCTGACGGGAATCATACAGCGGCTGATATTTGCTCTAATACCGCTATCAAGGGACCCAAAGGGCTTCGGCGTCTGAAAACCAGACACGTATACAAACACGGGGGAGAATCATCCATATTCTGACATTTGTTGATTTTTCACTTATGTCAAGTTACGGAGCGCTAATCTAATTAGAAAATGTAGCAGCTATTCCGCCAGCACCGGCCGCGGGAAATTAGCTGTAAATAAAACGCTGCAATAAAAGGTAGAAAATAATGACTGAACATTTATTCTGTTTACGGTGCTAACGGCTGTAACGAGAAAAGCTAATAATGACGTTGTAATGATTTGAAGAAATATGCTGCAATAGGAAGAATTTGCAGAATACTGTAACCTGCCAGCAGTCCCTGCACCTCGGGCACTGTAACCTGCCAGCAGTCCCTGCACCTCGGGCACTGTAACCTGCCAGCAGTCCCTGCACCCTGGGCACTGTATCCTGCCACCAATCCCTGCACTCGGGGCACTGTACCCTGTCACCAATCCCTGCACTCCAGGCACTGTTCCTCTACCACCAGTCCTTGCACCTTGGGCACTGTACCCTGTCACCAGTCCCTGCACCTTGGGCACTGTACCGTCACCAGTCCCCTGCAGCCCCGGCACTGAACCCTGCCAGCAGTCCCTGCACCCTGGGCACTGTCACCTGCCAGCAGTCCCTGCACCCAGGGAACTGTACCCTGCCAGCAGTCCCTGCAACCCGGGCACTGTACCCTGTCACCAGTCCCTGCACCC
>NW_027323193.1:0-1482 GCF_032062135.1 Pyxicephalus adspersus | reverse complement strand
AACAGTATGCGTGCACTCATCCAACGGCGCAGAAGCTGAATGTGCTCCTGTCCAAGTTGCTGGTGCTGCAGTTCCTCCCTTTCCAAGTGGTGGACTCTGCACCTTTCAGAGAACTGATGGCTTGTGCCGAGCTGAGGTGGAGAGTCTCAAGCTGTCATTTCTTTGCGAAAAAGGCAGTACCAACCCTGCACAAATATGTCGGTGTCTGCCAAAGTGCACGGCAGCGCTGACTTGTGGAGCTGTAACTACAGTCAGGGACAATAAATGTCCTTAACGGCTCACTGGGTGAATGTGGTTCCTGCACAGCCACACCTGCAACTTGGCCAGGTGACAACGCTTCCGCCTCCATGTTCTCACGCCGTAGTCTGGCGACAACGTCCGCCTTTGCCTCCTCATCCTCCACCGTGTCCTCAGCCTCCACTGCAGGGACAATTGACAGCGCCCCTCCAGCATACCACATGTGCAAAGCACGGCGGTGTCACGCTGTTCTTCACCTGGTTTGCCTGGGCGAACGAAGTCACACAGGGGAGGAACTGCTTTGTGTGATTCATCAAGAAATCGAATCCCAGTTTTCTCCATGACAACTCAAAATCAAAACCATGGTGACGGACAATGGGAAGAAAATGGTGTCGGCGCTGCATCAAGGAAGCCTGAGCCATGCGCCCTGCATGGCACACACATTCAATCTGGCAATGTATAGCGAAATGGGTGGTTTTTCTACTCAAGTGACAGGAGAGGAGGAGCAGGAGCAGCCAGAGTAGCAAGAGGGAGATGAGGAAAACGAGGCAGAATACCCAGACACAGTGTGGCAGTATGCAGTGGAGATGGAGGCAGGGAGTCCCTCCAAGTCACTTGCACAAATGCCATCATTCATCCTCTCGCAGGTCTGACCGGGGGGCCCTCTGCACTCACGTTCTACTGCCATGGCTGCTGGGGAGGGGTGTGGTGGCAGAAGTAGTACCAGCTCCATCAGTAGAAGCCTGAGTCTAGAGTCGCTGATGTGCAGCTTTCTTCACCCGCATAGTGAGGTAACTACTACCAGCAGCTAGACATAGAGCAGAACCTGAACCAGCAGGTGGTGGCATACTTGGAGTGCACCCTGCCAGCCGTCATTGAAGATCTGTTGGACTACTGGGCAGACAAACTGGATTTGTTGCCGCAACTGGCCGAGTTTGCCCTGGAAAAGCTGTTTTGCCCGGCCAGTAGTGTGACATCAGAGCGGGTGTTTAGTGAGGCGGGGGCCATAGTTACCCCAAGAATGTGGAGAGACTGACCTTTGTCAAGATGGCGTGGATCTGCCAGGATTTCCACCCAGCAATGCCTGATGCATCTGATTAGATGATCCATGCCACCTCACCCAAACCTTGACAAAAGAGACCGGTTTCTTCTGGCTACCTGCCTCAGCTACTACTCTGATGCTGCCACCCGCCTGATGCCACACATCAGATGCCAAGTGCTCCTTCTTTCACCCACCTTCATCAG
>NW_027323192.1:0-1482 GCF_032062135.1 Pyxicephalus adspersus | reverse complement strand
CTTATAGTATGGTAAACCTAGAAATAGTGCCTGAGCCCATGTACTGGGTAATATAGCTCTGGTATGCAGTTAATTAGCTTTTCTATACTGTGAGGCCTAACCACTTTCTCACATCAACATAAATATATATTCCATTTTCTATGGAAACCCTTAAAAAACCTGGAGGGCTGTCATTATGGATCTTTACATTTGAAAGAACTAGTTGATTTTGCTGTAATGCTGATCCAACAGCTCTTATATGTTCTGATGAACTGATCCACAATAAGTATACATATCAGGAGGTCTGTGGTTTCCTCACACAACCTAAAACCTGCAGATTACCTAAAACCTGCAGGTTATTTGGTTTCCACTCAAAATTGGAAAATATGAATATAGTAGGGATGTTAGACTCTAATCCCCTTTTAGGGTCTTACCAACATATTAGTGCTGCATAATATGTTGGTGCTATAAAAATACAAGTTATTAATAATTTGCTTCTTCACATTCTCCAGTTTGGTCATCATAGATCATCCTACGTCTTCTATTTATCCAGCAGTGGAGTCGGGCATTAGGAATCATACCAGTTCTGAGGCTGTTTTAAATAGCCAGTTAGATTCAGCTCATGCACTACCCACATTTAATAAGCTATGGGACCTGAGCAATTGATATGTGTCAGGTTTAAAAAGCATAAAATAGCAATCCTATGTGAAAGGTCTCCTGTTTTTGCACATTAATTTGCCTATCACAAATTATACATATTTTTCAAATAAAACCTAATAGCTAAATAGAGTCCGATGGCATCATAACATGCATTGATTTGCAGCAGATATATGGGAAAAGGCAGAAAATGACTGTGTTATTTCACAGATGGTTAAAGTTGGTAACAAAAAGCAGATAGACTAATTGGACTATGTTCCCTTCTCGGGGGAAAATATTATCTCATTCTATACAAGGGTTACTGACAAAAGTTTCTCAACAAGGTCACTTTGCAGTTCTGCCTTGCCAGTTACCAGCATTAGTGTTTTGATGGTTGTTCTGAAAAAAGCAATGTTGCCAGTTTTGATTTAATATTATTATTTTGCACTCAATAATACTATGAGCCATGGATCCAACAGACAGCCATTTTAAATCTCTTCTCTACAATGTAGAAACACAATAAGTGACAGAAGACGTAGTTGAGTATCTAGCAATAAATCTATTTAACAAGCATTTGTGTGTTTACATAGACAGAGACATTAATCAAATTATACTTCTGTTTTCTTCAGACGCAATATATTCCGTTTAACACAGCTGTGATATTTACACAGCGTGAGTTCATGTGCAGTAATGTGCATTGAGCGCTTTGAGAAATGCAAGCTAAAACCAAATGCACGAAATGTAATATATTTAAACAATTCACTGGGCAAGTATTTTTTTTTCGGTGTGAAAGGGTATTTTTATTATGTAACCTTACTTGGAGTGAACGTTCTTTGAATGGCTGAACATCCTTTGAAAAAAAGTGAA
>NW_027323191.1:0-1482 GCF_032062135.1 Pyxicephalus adspersus | reverse complement strand
TGTGATTGGCTGAGGAAAAGTAAACCCTGATGACAGCTCAAGCTTCATCAGGATTTTCCTTTCCCCAGCCAATCACAGAGCACTAGAGGTGAATGAATGGGGAGACTTTTCCCCATTTAGTCTCTAGTGCTGGGAATCTTCTCAATGAATGCGGACAAGAATAGAAATGCTTTTATGGGATTGATTATCATTATGTAATACAGAATACAGTTAGCCCTAGGTTAATTGAGTATTATATTCTGAGTATAAGACAGGGAACTATTTTAAATTGAATGTAGTTAGGGTTTGTCCAGATTGAGGATTGCAATGGTGGTTCCCATGAAGCTCCTTGCAGCTGGCACAAGTTGCGCAGTTACATCTCTGCTGGTTCCTGATGCACAAGCATTGAACATTTTACAATGGGCAGCAGCAGTCATAATTCCCTGGATAATTACATGGACTGAGATGTGGGCAGGCGTGAAAGGAAAAGGTAAGCACACCTCAACCTCACTGTCAGTCTGAACTAGCTCTAAAACTTTCAATGCTCTATATTTTATACAGCCAAGAGCAACATTTTCTAGAGAAAATTGCTATAAGGTATAGTTTATTATTTCATTTGTCCCTGGTAGAAATCCTGAAAATAAGCCGTTGACCGTATTTTAGTTTATGTTTCTTTCACTTTAGCTTTCATAATATTTTTCATCATTCATTATTTTTCAGTATCCCCACACACACACACACACACACACACACACTCACACACACTTACCTTAACATTTGTGTCCACTTTTGCCAGTGATGGTTGAAAGCCATTGTTGTTAGAGCTTGTGGACCCTACAAAATAAAAGTAATTCACTTTTATGATCCTACATGGAAGTAATTACTACTTCCAGCGCAGTTACTTTTATCCTATTAAAATTGTAAACTTTAAACAGTTTTATAACTCATACAACTTACAACTCATAGATATAATAATTTAACAGATACTTTATCTCTTGCCTATTAATGGACTAAACTACCCAAGATCTGATTACCAGATTTTACAACAACAATAAATTGGCAGGAAAACTTTTCTTTATTATTATTATACTTACAAACGTGTTTATTAAGCAGTTATATGAAATATTTTCTTCCTTCTCCATTCTCTTATGGTAGTTATTATGGTAGTTACTATCCACTCTCTATGTTTCCTCCTATATATATTCATTCTCTTGTTTTTAAATGTATTGGAAAATCATTTTTAATTTACTACATCTTTAGTGATTACTACAAAGACATGCAAAGATGGTTGGGTACATTAAAAAAAATCTGTGTATCTGTTTTTAAAAAACAAATCATACTTCATAAAAAACAAAGCAAAAACAGGTGTTTAAGTCAGCAGACTTTTGCCTAATATATAAAGTTGTCATGGCAAAAAGGTTTTGCTGGTGCATCAAAATAACCAAAGTGCAGAACACATTAATCAATATTAAATCCCACCTTCACTTCTATTGTCTCTTTCTG
>NW_027323190.1:0-1482 GCF_032062135.1 Pyxicephalus adspersus | reverse complement strand
CTAGTAAGATATGATCTTAGCATATTAAGATTTTTGTAACAACATCAGCTTATTTGACCTTTCCTTTCAAGCAAAAACTAGCTAAAACAACACATTTCATGGCATAATAAACTTTGTTGAATGTATCACCCATTTATTTGTGTTTAACCTCTGTTGTAAACATTTTAGAGCATCTAATAGTGACCTTTTGAATGTTATGTCAAGTTTAGCAGGGAATTTTTTATGAAATGGTAATTAATGTAGAGGGGTCAGTAAGGTTAATAGTTATTTTTTTTATTTTTATTTTATTTGCTTTTCCTATACTTCAGTTTCCCAGCATATATATATATATATATATATATATATATATATGTATTGTTTTTCTTTGTTCATTGTTTGTTTGAAAACTCCTAAATATGTTACCAAACATAGCAAAGTGCACCTCAAACAATTTACAGAAACCCAATCTTGATAAGTCATAGTGCAATGACTTATTGTAAAACGTGTAGCTTAAAGTGGAAGCTTGTTATCATGGCAACTGCCAGATCTGTTTACCGAGCTGTCTTTCATTCCCATGTCCTTGCTCTAGCTTGCTCTTGAGAAATGTGTCTTTTGTTTGCGTTTTAAATACCTTCCTGATTGGGTAGCACCTGTTGTTGTGCTCTGTTTCCCATTTCATTTTATATTACATACTCTTTCCTTGGTTATTTGTGGGTTTGTCCACAGTTTTACTATATTGCCATCATTGCTTCTTTTAAACAATCTACATATGTTCAAGAAATTCTGTTTCATTTTTGATGTATTTAAATTCATTGTCAGTCCAAGGTTTAATTCAAGCTATTAGTAATAATGCTATTTCTCAAAGGGGTCACAAAGCCTACATATCACAGAGCCATTCTTCACCATACATAATGTCAAATGCACTTATGAGTGATTTCAGGCAAGGCCATATGAATAATGAGCAGACCTTTAATGGTAAGTATTGTAAATTACATTTATATGGAGCCTGGGATATGTACATAAGGCATTTCAAGTTACAAGTCTTAAAACCAGTTCATCATGTACTGAAAAGACATAAATGATCAACATCTCATTGGTTGCAATTTGAGAAATATATTTTTTTATATTATGCGAGGAACAAGGTAATGAATATGTTCCAGGAAGTAAAAAGTGATACACATTTTTATTGTCTCTCTTATAAAATACTATATTGATGTTCCAAATCACTCTCCTGTATGTTTCTACAAGTAGGCTAAGACGTTTTCTTTTACTGACTGGCAATTTAGTGCAAAATCCTACTTTATGTATGCAAGAAACGTATTTAAATTAAATTATCATTTTCTTGCATCTCAACTTGGATTTTAAAGATCTAGACAGAATCATGAAGCATTATAAACATTTTCTGAAAGCATATGATTTTTCTGTTCTATGATGAAGGTAAAATGTTACCCGGAATAAGGTGTGGTATTTTTTATTTGTTGATTTTTAGGATTTTATTGGTAC
>NW_027323189.1:0-1483 GCF_032062135.1 Pyxicephalus adspersus | reverse complement strand
CGTGTGTGGCCATTCTCTGGGATCGGGCCCCGTGTGTGGCCATTCTCTGGGATCGGGCCCCGTGTGTGGCCATTCTCTGGGATCGGGCCCCGTGTATGGCCATTCTCTGAGATCAGGCCCCGTGTGTGGCCATCGTGATCAGTGATATCAGGGGGCGGGGTCACACTGACTCCACATCCCGGAGTTCTCCTTTAATGTCTGTTGTCTTCCTGTTGGTGGAGGAGGAGGCGGATGATTGGGTTCATCTGGTATTTCTGATCACATGAACACGACCGCTTCTTCTTCTTAATCACTGCGTCTTGTTTTCTGCCATCTGCTGCCTCCCCCGACCGGTGCACTGCGGAGCTCTGCAACTGCCACCGTCCCTCTAAGATATAGACAGTGGGAGGAGCTAGAGACACAGAATCCCCTCCTGGGTCTTCACTTCCTGAGTCACTGACCAATAGTCAGAAGGGGGTGGAGTCTTAAGGTCAGTATTTGCATATTGAGGTCCTGGGGGGATTGGCGCCCCCTTTGGCTGCATTTTTTGTTTCAGTTCTCCCATCCAATGTCTTCTTGTGGCTGTGGCCCCCCTGCTGACCAGAGTGCGGGCATTGGTGCAGCTGGCATTGTATGGGCACATCTTGGGTACATCTTGTCCATGTGACCTGGGCAGGGCATAGGATGGGGGGGGGGGGCATCGCTCCCTCAGGCCCATAGAGCTGACATTCCCAGGGACCGAAGGTGACAGAGAAATCTTCACTGCTCCCACCACCCCCACAGGGGCCCAATCATAGCTCAGGGGGCCAGTATCACATTCCATTCCAGGGGCCCCTGTGGGAGGGAGTGAACCAGGGGGGGTAGCTGGCATCCTTGTAGGGACGACACAGAGATTGAAGATGATTGGACGCCTAAATCTCTGACCAATTTAAAAGGCCGTTCACCCAGCATGATCCCAGGTGAGGCAGATTCTGATTGGTCGGCTCCCTGTGTTGTGGCTGTTGGGTATAAATGGATGGTAATTACCCCATCATAGTCACACCAGGCACACATGGGGTCAGTGGAAGCTAAGATCAGGACCCGGGTGCTGCAAACCCACTGAGCCGCCCTCCCTGCCTTCCATGGGCTCTATGGGACAATCATGGTGTGATCTGTG
This sequence comes from Pyxicephalus adspersus, assembly GCF_032062135.1. Taxonomy (NCBI): domain Eukaryota; kingdom Metazoa; phylum Chordata; class Amphibia; order Anura; family Pyxicephalidae; genus Pyxicephalus; species Pyxicephalus adspersus. The sequence continues at coordinate 348 of NW_027323189.1, read as the reverse complement.
TGTGGCCCCCATTGGTTGGTAATGAGGGCCCCATGCAGTAGCGATCTCTTAGTCAGAGGTGACACCACAGCAGTGGTTATTGCAGTACAGTGTCTGTACCTCCCCACATGGGGGCGCAGTGACCGCCCTGGGCTGATTTGTGTTTCGGGTGTCTCTGGGAGGAACAAAGCTCCATTGTTGGTGACTTCGGCCCCTGGCCCCCCCCCCCCCATATAATTACTGCTGGGCCCCGGGGGGCGCCGTAGGCCCGAGGGGGGGGGGGGGGGTTAACCAAACCTAGCAGTGGGTAATTGTATGAGGGTAATAGGGGAATTTATTATTACCCAAACACTGGAGGGGGGCACTGTG
>NW_027323188.1:0-1484 GCF_032062135.1 Pyxicephalus adspersus | reverse complement strand
CCAATGCGGTCCACGCTCCATCTCGGGGCCCACCTCCTGCTCCAGCTGCTGCTGCTGCCGCCTGTCAGTACTCCATTCACTAAAATTGTATTACATACTTCTGGGTGGGTGACATTGTGAATGTACTACACCCAGCTCTAGATGCCAGTTACCAACGCCTTCACCACTCCATCTCAGGGTCCATTGCCTCCTCCTCCTGCTGTTGCTGCTGCTGCCTGTCAGTACTCAATTCACTAAAACTGTACACTTCTGGGTGGCATTGTCAATGTACTAAACCCAGCTCTAGATACCAGTTACCAATGCATTCATCGCTCCATGTCAGGGCCCACCACCTCCTTCTCCTGCTGTTGCTGCTGCTGCCTGTCAGTACTCCATTCACCAAAATTGTATTACACACTTCTGGGTGGGTGGCATTGTCAATTTACTACACCCAGCTCTAGATGCCAGTTACCAATGCGTTCACCACTCCGTTTCAGGACCCACTGCCTCCACCTCCTGCTGTTGCTGCTGCCGCCTGTCAGTACTCCATTCACTGAAACTGTAAACTTCTGGGTGGTATTGATGATGCACTACATCCAGCTCTAGATGCCAGTTACCAATGTGGTCCCCGCTCCGTCTGGATGCTGTCAATCACGGAAAAATCCTATTTGCCAGCCATTTTCAGGAAAACCACAAGGTCTTTTGGAACTTTTGTATTTATCCCTTGTTGACACTGTTCTCCTACACTTACCTAGCAAATTTGGTGGTTCTACCATGTAGAGGGGCTTTGCTTTAAATGTTAAAATCGGCCCATTGACTTTAATGGATTTTGTGAAATTATTTGCCAAAATTTCGCAGAAATTCGAGGAAATTTTCGCAAGACTGTTGGAGGCCTTCTCGTTCATCCCTAAATAGGACCAAGTGCTGGGGAATTTTGAATCAATGCCTCTCAATGAGCTAGTGAGGTCTTTTGTTTTATTAAGGTCCCTTAGTCTTCTGGATCACTACTTTTATGAAAGGAATGGAAGGGGCATTACCTTATGGTTGTGATGTAGACGCTCTATAGAAAACTACAGAACAAGAGCTGACTAAGAATGACACCAGCATCACCAGCAGGTTTCTGGTAGAATGGGAACATTGTGTGGAGAATGTAAAAATTCAGTTCCAACAAGTCATTATTTAAAGGGAGATTATAACTCTGGCTAGATGACAGCGCAGTTACCGTATTTTTTGCCGTATAAGACGCACTTTTTCTTCCCCAAAACTGGGGGGGAAAAGTTAGTGCGCCCTATACGACAAATGTGTTATAAAATAATTAAAATAATATACTCACCCGATACCCGATCCTGCGTGTGTCTTTGGCTGCATGCAGCGTGTGTTCTCCTCTCCTCTGCCAGCATCGTGTCTTCTGTCTGTAAAGCAGAGCGAAAGAAGCTGGCACAGCGCCACCTGCTGTTCCCTGTCCTAACTGCCGTACAGTGGAAAAAAAGCAGTGAGAGAGAGAA
>NW_027323187.1:0-1485 GCF_032062135.1 Pyxicephalus adspersus | reverse complement strand
TATATATATATATATATATATATATATATATATATATGGAGGGAAACAAATACCTACAAGTGCATCTGTTCTTTTTTATTCTAGGGCTTGCGTCTTTATAATTAAAACTAGATATATATATTTATAATATTAATATTAGATTTATTTATATATATACACACACACACTAGAAGGAAATGCCAATCTATAACAACACAGTAATATCATACAAAACTACATTTATCTCAGTTCAACTTACAGAACCCTCTGGCACATGAGGAGTTAAAGGGGTTACATGTCCCTGGCAGTACAGTGGTAATGGAATTGTTCAGAGTACTCACCAATGTAGACCCCAGCAACAAAAGTGGCCCCCAGCACTGCTATGCCAGTCACAGCTTCCCGGGTGGCTATAGAGATTGGCATCATGACACTGCCAGGTACAAGGGACAGCAACAATGTGCGTGGATCATCCCCACCGCGCTCTCATTGGCTGAGCAGGTCACATGACACCGGCTAAGAGGAAGTACACAGTCAGGAAATGTAAACCATGTACTACTTCATTAAATGGTTGGCGTAATGCTGCCATCTAGTGGTGTTTTTGAAGTAATACATTAGAAGTTGGTAAACTACAAATATGTGGCTGCACATAGCAAAAATGGAAGTCCTGGCCAGTCCAGAGGAGAGGTCTGACAATATGATGCGATATATCGTGTGATACGGTAAATATGGTGATATACGTATTGCAATTTTCAGTATAATATTAGAGAAACTTTCCACTGTGTGTAAGAAATAAAGTAAAAAACAATGAAATCACAGAATGAATGAACTTGCATGAACATCTTTGCATTACATACATAATGTGGCTCAGCGTATGTATGGTCCCCGTGTACCTGTTGGTGAGCTCCTGGACAGTCCTTGACGCTAGTTGGCCAAATTGAATATACCAATGCATAATGTCCCAGAGAGATTCAGGTTTGGGGAATGTGGGGTAGTTCATGATATCAATGCCTTTGCTGCCCTGGAACTGTGTACACACTCTGGCCACATGAGGCTGGGCATTAATCTGCATCAGGAGGAACTCAGGCCTCACTGCACCAGTACAAGGACTGACAATGGGTCTGAGCACTTCATCCTGCTACAAAACAGAAGGCAGGGTACTATTAGCTAGAACATGGAGTTCTGTGTGAACCTGCAAGGATATGCCTCACCACACTATCACTGACCCCTTCCTAAACCAGTCATTCTAGATGATGTTTCATGCAGCATCACATTAACCACAGTGTCTCCAGACTCTTTGGTTATCAGTGAAGACAATGAGCGTCCAGTCACCAATTCAGGGGTTTTCTGGAAAATGCCAATCAAGATGCACAGTGCGTGGCTGTGAGCAGAGGAACTACTACAGGACATTGGGCAGACATGCCACTCTTATGTGATCTGTTTCTGACAGTTTGGTTATTATTACACAGTATTTATATAGCACCATCATATTACACAGTGCTGTACAAA
>NW_027323186.1:0-1485 GCF_032062135.1 Pyxicephalus adspersus | reverse complement strand
TGTAATCATGTAGTTGTTTTTGTAAATTGTAAGACTTAAAAACTATTCCTGTTGGATCACAGTAAAGATAGCACTGGCACAATGGAATCTGATAGTGATGCATTGACTATAGAAGGTAATATAAGGCAGATAATAACTGATAAATGCAGATTAGGGATAAAGGTGAAACAGCCTTCTGGTCCATCAGATATTAGTCATATTAGGGACAGCATGTCTGTCCAACCAAAACTTTAAATGTTTCTTTAATAAAATATTGACAGAAATAGAGGCTTTTTATTCAAACAAATATACAATTTTTTTTATGGATTAAAAACTCTCAATCTGAGAATGCATTCTACTGCTTGCCATGCTGCCATCTTTCTCAAAGTTCCAGACATTGCTTCCAGAACTAGAAAAATGCAGTTGCAAAACATGGATTTTTGACTGTACAAAATAATGCTATAACTCTCAACGCTAGTCATTAGGCCTGGTGTGATTTTAATTTGTGTAGCTTTCATACTCAATGTAAACATTTCAAACACGTTGTTTTCGGGTTCACTGTTTTTCCTTGTTTCAGTTAATTCTTCTTCCAAGTTTCTTACAAGGGTGTTAGCACATGGTAGCTGAAGATCTAAAGTCTGTATCCACTTGGCAATAATAACATTTTTTCTTAGAGGTTTCCTCAAATATGATAAGGCAAATTTAGTACCCATTGCACTTAGCCTGAAGTCTAGTACTTTTTATTCATTATTCCGTGTTTACAGGTTAAAGTATTTTGTACATTGGAGTTGGGTATGATGGGTCACTTACTCTTGAAAATCATCTTTTATGAATGGATGTTTGTCAATAGTAGACAGCACTGTGTAAAGTGTGTTACAAACTCTTTATTATAAATAGCAAGAGTTTGTTACACACAATATATGAGGTTACAGCGGCATTTACTGGTGTGACCAAAGTATAAACTGATACTTGTTTTCTAATAGCTTTTTGAGGGAATATTTTATTTTTTTCTGTTTTTTAAATTATACTGTTTATACTTCAGTATATACAGTAGATGGTGTAATAATATTAACCAGTGAAGTTTTGTAAATACACAATATACAGGGGAGTCCCAGGTTCCAAAATGCAAGAAAAAAAACATTGCACCTGAAAATCAGTATACATAATAAATAGGTGTGTCAGTAGGCAGGTAATGTACCCTAATTACAGAAGAGACATAGTATGATTGGTCCGCAATTTAAAGCTTTCCTGTTATCCACGTCTAGTATTAAAATAGAACTATTGATTGTATATAAAAATACATGTAATGCAACTACAATGGAAAATCAAAATAGCCTTTATTTTGTTATCATCCATTGTATTTAGCAATATCCAGCATACAAGTCAGTCGTGATCAGGTTCTCATTACTCAGTAAGAACAAGAAAACATGACAGTACCCAAACTACTATCCCAATTACTCCATATATATATATATATATATATATATATATATATATATATTATAT
>NW_027323185.1:0-1485 GCF_032062135.1 Pyxicephalus adspersus | reverse complement strand
CCCCCTGCTTTTTCCCTTGTTTGTTTGAGGAGAACGCAACCTCATGGCGAATGACAAGGCCGTTCTCGCCTAAATGTGAGCGAGAAAGGCCCGATTTGCTGCAAAATCGAACTTACAAATCCATGATGTGAGTTTCATAAAAAGGAATGTATGCGTGAGCGCCATCCACAGTTTTTTAATTTCCCTCAACCTGTTAAAAGAATGCAGGGTAGACCAGGACAATTGCTGGTGCAGCTGGTGCAATTGTGCTGCTAGATAGTACTTAAAAAAATAAGGAACCCCTAGGTGTTCCTGATCTCGAAGGGAACAGAGCACTGATTTGGGTAAGAAATGACACTTGTAGCCCCAAATAAAATTGAGAATCGTAGCCTGCAATCTTCCAAGTGAGGTATGCTGAATCGGAACTGGCAATGTTGCAAAATGTTATAAACGTTTAGGAAGAATGCACATTTTAACTAAAGCTTTACAGCTAAAAAAGATAATGGTAGAGTGCGCCATTTTTAAATAAGTGAGGTAAGCTCCTTAAATAATGAAGGGTAATTAGCAGCATATAAAGAGCCATAAGATGAGGCATTTAAAATTCCCAAATATTTAACATAATCAGAACGCCAGCGGTAAGGATATTGTATTTGAAGTTTTGTTGCAGGGATAAATTTGATAAATATGCAGGGTACATTTAGAAAAAGGGCCTCAGTTTTGGATGAATTAATTTTTTACCCAGAGAGGGAGCCATACACATTCAATACTCAATGAAGATTAGAGAGTTATAAGAGGACTGGTGAGGGTCAGTAGGACATCATCTGCATATAATGCTATAGTAAATAACCTAGTCTTGATAGGAACCCCTTAATAATCAGGGTCTTGACGAATCATTCTAGCCAGCAGTTCAATACAAATGGCAAATAAAAGGGGTATAGAGAACAGCCTTGCTTAGTACCATTTTGAATTGCAATTTTAGCTGAAATTACATGGGCTATGCGAGGTCTTAATTGTTTATTTGACTACAGTCAGATGCAATGGTCCCGATGTATTAAAAATCTTTAAGGCTGGAGAGGATACACTTTTATCAGTGAATCTGGGTGATCCAGCAAACCTAAAATGGATTTCTTCAAAATTCATTTGCTATTTGCTAGCAAATGTTTTTATTCATTGACCAGATCCTTTCTAAATTTGCTGGATCACCCAGCTTCACTGATGAAAGTGTATCCTCTACAGCCTTGGAGAGCCTTAATAAATCAGGCCCAATGACCCTACAGCTTTTATGGTGATTTCCAAAGATTTTCCATGATTTGATAGTTGCAGCTTTTCCTGAAATTCTCCACCATTTATCTCTGTTGGTGTTCCATAGACTGGGTGATTTGGGAGACTCATCAAATGTCTTTAGACAGCACAAAAAGATGTCTATTAAGCACATGGAAAATTTAGACCTCATAGTCCTGTCTGATAGATGATCTTCTGTCTATGCAAACCCCATCTATCTATCCA
>NW_027323184.1:0-1486 GCF_032062135.1 Pyxicephalus adspersus | reverse complement strand
TTGATTTTGCATTCACAGGGAACAAACAGTAAAGAACAGTTAATGCCCTAGAACAGTTTTGTCTCGCTTTCTATTTTACTCCCTTCGACCTTGTACACATATCACAATACAGATTGAAGCAAACAAAAATAAATAATAATAACTCGCAAAAAATCATCATAGTAGCAGAGTTATATAACACCTCATTTTAAATATTATTAGGACCTCTTTAGCTGTAATGGCATTTTTCAGAGAAAAAAGGACTTAGACAACAATATGTGAGAGTTGAGCAGAAAAAAAAAAGTAGAAAAAGTTGGGAAAATTCACACTTCTGTCCCATGTCATGGGCTATATTAGAGATACATTTAGCCTGATTTATTAAAGCTATCCAAGTCTGGAGAGGATACACTTTTCACAGTGAATCTGGGTTATTCATTAAACCTGGAATGGATTTCTTTTAAATCATTTGCTATTTGTTAGCAAATGTTTTCAATCTGGGACCAGCTATATTCCAGGTTGGCTGGATCACCCAGCTTCACGGATCAAAGTGTATTCTCTCCAGCCTTGGAGAGCTTCAAGAAATCAGGCCCAGTAGCCTAATTCTGGCTATCTAATGAACACTTACTATCTAATGAACACTTATTGAATCTACCTATTGAGCAATGAATCACTTCATAAATTTTGCTTTTCAACTGTTTCGAATCCATCGAGGTACCAAGTTGATCATAACTTAATAGTTGATAATGAATATCTATATGCATCCTCAGTTTTTTTATCTTTATCTTTATTTACGTAGATCTTTGGACCATAAAGGAAGAATGCTCACTCTGTTATTGTTGGTGCAACTGATCTCTGTTAGGTTCACCCAAACTGACTCCAATGTTCAGGATGATTCAATAGTTCAGAGAAATCCCTTGTAAGCCAATTGGGAAAAACGTGGGATGTATTCTGGTCTCTGAAGTGCTAGAGCAACCAACCCCACATATGTGTAGAACACTAAGCATTTGTAAACGCTAGTTGCTGAATCCTATCTCTGAACATTGGTGATGTTTGTCTTTATTCACTTCAAGCCTAATGACCAATGTTTAAGTCAGAATTAACACAGAACTGAAACCTAGTGACTATCTGTGTTTAGGCAAGCATTTATCTTCAGAGTTTAAATCCCCAAGGCTGATGATAAAAGAGCAGTTTATGTGGGTTTCCTCTGTGTTCTCCGGTTTCCTCCCAAATCCCAAGAATATGCAGTTAGGTTAATTGGCTTCCCCCCAAAATCATCCTTAGACTGTGGTATTGACATATGACGATGGCAGGGATATTACATTGTGAAATTGTGAGAAGTGTTGGCACTATAAAAATACAAGATAATAATATTAATAATAATAATAATATTTTTAAATCTAGAAAAGAGTAATTGGATATCCCTTGAGGAAGATATTGAGGACAGCCAATATAAGGAAATACATCTGAGGAGCCAAATGTCAATTTATTTTTCATAAAATACCAAGCT
>NW_027323183.1:0-1486 GCF_032062135.1 Pyxicephalus adspersus | reverse complement strand
AGAACAGCTAGGTGCACTGCTAGCCCAGATGAGGAACAAAGCAGCCAGGTGCATTGGTAGGCTAGATGAGCAGCTAGGTGAATTGCTAGCCTAGATATGGTTAAAAAAGGCAGCCAGGTGCATTGGTAGCCAGGATGAGGAACAAAGGGCAGCCAGGTGAATTGGTAGCCCAAATGAGAAATAGAGGGCAGCTAGGTGTATCAGTAGCCCATATATGGCTAGAAAGGTAGCCAGGTTTATTGGTAGCCAACTTATGGTTAGAAAGGCAATCAGCAGCATTTGCAGACCAGTGGTTGGTGTAATGGGGTTCTTATTTGATATCCTGAAACCCCCATTATTAAATGGGTCGCCAGATGTCTGTAATATGTTGGCACTATATAAAGACTGTTTAATAAAGATGATGTCATTAGCTCAGAACATTTGAAGAAATCAATCAAGTCAGAGATTTAGCTACAAAAACCTTGGTATGGTATGGTAAAAACTGATATGTTTTAGTGATGACGATGGGGAGCGATGTCCCTGCAATAAAATAAACTTACTCGCCTGATTGCAACTTTTTTTCACTCACCTGCCCCCACTCTGCTGCCTTCTTCACCCAGGTCCTCTCCTGGATTTTGGATCTTCAGTAATCATGTAACTTCTGCACATGTGCACAGGAATTTATTTATTCTTGGCAGTGGGGGTATGAAAAAATGCCCAGCATCATACACTGAGCTGTGGATGGATACATGCATTACCTTCCCTGGTGGTCTGAATAATAACTATTTTTAAATGTCAAAGCGGTACAATTAAAAATACTTATTATTTTAAATTTCTCGCCCCTCAGCCACATGCTCGCACAGTCTGGCCGGCATCTTTATGCCCTGGCCCCGCGTCCCCAACGTTCACACACCGGGGACCCAGATGCCTGCTGGACATCCCCAGGCGACACAGATGCCAACTGGGCATCGCCAGGGGAAGCAGATCCTGGGCATCGCTGGAGGACACCACGGGCACCGCCGGAGGATGCAATGGGCACATGAGGACCAGGTAAGTTTTGAAATTCAATTGCAATTCCACCCCGAGTGTGGCTCGGGGTTACCGCTTTTGGCACTGAAAATTAACCCCGAGCCACACTTGGGAATACCGCCAGGGAGGTTAAAGAAAAGGATTTAAAACAGGCAGGTAATTTTTTTTCTGACTACTCCATGTCAGCAAACAAACTGGTTAACTCCCTTCTCCAACTCTCTGGACCTAACTAGAAATATTTAAGGTGGTCCATACACCCAGTGTTACTTCTTTTTTCTCCTGTATACTCCCAGCACTGGTGTGTCCACCTAGTTAGTTGAAAAAAATCTGGCGGTCTACCTTCCATTTGAAGTTCCCACTTATAAGTTCTCTCTCAAGGACCTATGCTCCATCACAACCCAAGAAAATGCACCTGATGGCAAAACCTGATGCATCTAGGCTGCTATAAATGGCTGGGGATAACCCTACTGGAAAACCA
>NW_027323182.1:0-1487 GCF_032062135.1 Pyxicephalus adspersus | reverse complement strand
ATCCTAGATATCACATCTGAGAGATTAGGCGTAACAGAGTGATTCCATCTGGAAATTATAGAGGTTCTGGCAGCAATAAAAATGTGAGTAACCAAAGTGCGAAAACTAACTGGGAAATTTTCCAGTCCCAAATTTAATAATGCTAACGCTGCATTCGGACTAGTTAGTACTCCTGTAACTTTTGAAATTAGCACAAAAATAGAGTTCCAGAAACTTCGTAAGTTTTTACATTCCCATAACATATGTACAAATGTCCCTATATCTCCACACTTCCTCCAACACAGAGGAGAGTAATTCGGCATAAATTTAGATAATCTAAGTGGAGTTCTGTACCACCTATATAAGATTTTTTGGTAATTGTCCCAATGTGAGATACATTTAGACGCTTTGGAACTATAACTAATTGCAATTTTCCATTGGGAGAGCGTGAATGAAATTTGTAGGTCATGCTCCCAAATGGCAAACATGTGAATTCTACTCCACTCATTTTTATTCTGGATCATGTTATAGTACAAAGAGATACCTCCTTTGCCTTGTGCACCTTTTTTGCATCTATTCCAAAGAACTTCTGAAACTGTCATTCTTTTTTCCGGGATAGAGCTCAAAAGGTGGTTCATTTGACATAGTTTAAATTGGTTAAGAAAGGAGTGGAATTTAGGTAGGTCCGAGAGATATTGATATCCCAGTTTGTACCAAAGTTGGACATTAAAATCTGGGATTAGAAGTTCAAAATACTGTAAAGGTACTAGACATGGTACAGTTTTCATAGTGAAATGTCTTTTATTATGTACTTTACTCCAAATATATATCATAGCTTCTATTGTAGGTAATCGCACCTGTGGTGCTATTGCTATTTGTAAGTTGGCCATCAGAAAAGCCAGATAATTACCAGTTGGAATGAGTTCCCTTTCAATATCTAGCCATCTTGTACTTTTATCTGGATTGATACATATTTCCACATGAGTCATCAAAGAAGCCAAATAATAATCCAAGATATTTGGCATGCCCATTCCGCCCACCTTTTTAGTTCTGAATAATAGTAGCTGGGATATACGTGGTTTTTTCTCTTTCCAGACAAAGTTCCTTATCAACTTTTGCAGGGAGAAGATAATGGGTTGTGGGATAATTACAGGTATGCTCCTAAAAATATAAAGAATTTTCGGTAATACTACCATTTTAAAGGCTGCAATACGGCCTAGCCAGGATAATTCTACTCTTGATAAATTGACAATGTCTTTTTTAATTACGTCTGTCAAAGCAGTAAAGTTGGTATGAATTAAAGAGGCTAGTGGAGTAGTCAGCTGAATGCCTAGATATACGACACTGGACGTGGCCCAACCAAAGGTGAAATTCCTTAGTAATTGCTCCTTTAGTGCATGGGGAACGTTAACTGGTAAGATTTTACATTTTGCATCGTTAATTTTATAGTAACTCACCGATCCAAATGCTTCAATCGTCTGCAACACAGCCGAAAGTGAGTTCTGTGG
>NW_027323181.1:0-1487 GCF_032062135.1 Pyxicephalus adspersus | reverse complement strand
TTTGGTGATGGTAGGTGAAGAGGTTGGCTCATACTCGCTGGCACTGCTTGATGGGCTCGCTGGACTTGACTCTCCTATGTTCACACTCAGGGAGCAGGAATCTTGAGTCGGTGAAGATGACTCAATCCTGCTGCTTCCAATTGGTGTTGCATGTTGTTGTTGATCATTTGCTCCTTGAATGGAAGAGAAATGTGTTAGTAATGGTATTCATACACGTTTAACCTTTATTTTGCACAAAATCTGCAGTTTTCTCCAATGTATATGGGCAGGCCTGCCAGCCTGTAATGTAGCATGTTGCTTTGTAGCAGTGTCCAGCTCCCCCAGTGTGCTTACATAGGGGGGTGCTGGAAATTGCTACAAAGCCCCTGACCTGACACTGTGTCAGTCTCTGCTGTGAGCATTGAGTGTGAATTACTTCACATTACAAGCAGCTGGAGAGATGGGTTTGTTTTTAAGCTCATTTTCTAATTGTGAATGATCAGTTAAAATTGTCCATAGTGTCTAGACACAGGTTCACTTTAAAGACTTAAATCTCTCAAAACTCCATTCCCCCAGCTCTTACAGCATCCCAGAGCCCCTTTTTCTAGCAAAGTGACAGCTATTGTCAGCTCAGCCCACTGGGGTTTGCTAGTAACTGTCACTTTGCAAAGAACTAAGGTCATTAGCCTTGTGTTAGATGTCCGGTTAGAGTGTCAGATGTGTGTTCATGTTTAAAGAGAGATTTGGGTATATAGGGAGTGAATGTAGTATTGGTACATATAGTGACCGTGCCCTGATCAAATATTTTAGGTTAGTAAATGACTTACTTGGAGCTGCTCTCCTCTCCTTGGGTTTGAAAAATCGGCGCAGTCTGCGCAAAGCTGCCCTTATACCACGCACGATTGCAGACCCCCTTGGGGGGGCAGTGATATTAGGCTGTGCAGTGGCTTCTGGGGCAAAGTGCCATGCAGATGTTGGAGCAGGCAGTTGGTCTTCTGCAGAGGGTTCTGGTCTCTGCGCATTGGGTTCCTCCATGATGTATTTTAGAAGTTGAACCCTATTTCTCTGAAATATTCGCTTCATTGTAAAAGCTTCAGAAAATGCTGTTGAAAAAAATCAGCTATAGCAATAGCTAAAGGTGTTGCTTCTTCTCAAGCCAAAAAGAATCTGACCCTTGGGGTGCTATCTCGCTTGGATACACTAGGGCTATGACATCATAACTCTGCGACAGCTGAGATTTGAAAAACAAAGTCACATGACCATCTCGGACAGTGACAGTTGGGCTGAAAGCAAGTCACATGACCATCCGGCGGGTGCCGTCTTAGGTTTGAATACACTAGTGCTATGACATCATAACCCCGCGACAGCTGAGATTTGAAAAACAAAGTCACATGACCATCTAGGACAGTGACAAGTTGGTCTGAAAGCAAGTCACATGACCATCCAGCGGGTGCTGTCTTAGGTTTGAATACACTAGTGATATGACATCAAATCTCCGTGACAACTGA
>NW_027323180.1:0-1487 GCF_032062135.1 Pyxicephalus adspersus | reverse complement strand
GGGCTCGATAGGACAATGCTGCTGGGAGTCACACCACTTTATTACACGGCTTTTAGGATCTGCCCATCACCAGAGGAAAAAGATGGTCCATTGGAATGGACAGTACAACATTGGAAAAAAGGTATGCATGATAATCTTTTTCCAATGGTATCAGGAGTGCTCCATACAGATTTAAATCTTATCTCAGCATATTTTAGCTTTTCTCATCTGAACCAAGAAATAAAAAGCTCAGCTTTTCAGAATATAGACTTTCCCACACACTACATAGGCTGTCCAGAAGAATTGTTGTAAAATAATGAAGTGAATGGCACAGACACAACATTTTTCAGGATGACAAATCCTGGACTGCATATCATCTGCTTCCCTATTGTAAGGAAAGAAGGTTAATGCTCCAGTTCCTATTGTGACTGATATGAGCTACTTATTTATTGCATTCATCACCATTTTACTATTCACTTTCCCTGTTCCTAGTGGCCGAGGCAAATGTGCAGATCACAGCTAGAAGAAACATTTATACATATTTAGAATACAATATTTTAAACGACAAACACATAGAAATGTGGGAATTTAATGTACACTATTTATTAGTAAATGCTATATTAATATTAAAAAAGGATTCCCCCAATACACTAAACACTTAAGTTTGCTAGAATATTGCCTGTGATTTACACCTGTGCTTTACTACCTATTGAGTGGGCTGGAACAAGAATGCAAGCCAGATCTTTAATTTATTAGTTATTATTATTGCAATTAAAAGGATGACAATCTATATCAGCCCTTCTTGTTCTTTTTACGCCTGAGGAACCCTTAAGATAAATTTTAGGCCTCTACAAAAATCATAGGCGATCAACAGAAAAAACGCATCTTACATTGGTGATCAGTGGAAAGAATGCCCTCATTATAGGTAGATAAACAGAAATTTGATATCATGCTACTGAGTCTGCCAATTGGCATTGGCTACAAAACTATAAGGTTAGGGACAAAGCTATGGGAGGTCAATCAGCCAAGCTCACTGAACCCCTAGCAACCTCTGGAGGAAATCTAGGTCTCTGCAGAACCCTGGTTCGGGATGTCTGATCAAAATGTTCTAGATGCAACAGTCAGCACTTAGATTTCCAATACTGCTGTAATGAAAGTGTCCCTTCAAAGTCCTCCTTGCACCATAACATTTCTATAAAGTCCTATAAAATTAATAATTGCTTGTTATTTTATCACAAAAAAAAGTTTGTATTATAATGTAACTGGCTAGATTTTATTGCATTCCTTTTGCACCACCCAGGATAAGCTGCATTGATAAGCTTTTTGCACCACAGTTTGGATAAGCTGCATTGAAATTCTCACTTAAGGGCACATGAAATGATCAGACAACCATTAGGTCACCAGCTGCCCTGGGTGACCTTCACTTCTGCCACAAGTGCCCTCCATCCATTGTCAGCAGTGAAAGACATACCAGGGATCTACATAGAAGCTTCACAACTCATCATTCT
>NW_027323179.1:0-1488 GCF_032062135.1 Pyxicephalus adspersus | reverse complement strand
AGTTGCTGAAACTACTTCCTGAGGGAGCTGATTCCACATAGCAGTAGGGTTACAGTTTCTTTCTGTTGTTTATTAATCACCCTTTTGCTTGTTATTATTATAGCCTATTCTTGGATAGCTTTAGTTTGTTACCTCTTTATGTATTGACATAAATGTGTTATATTTATTTGTCCTGAATATGTTAGCTTGAACTTTATGCAGCATTCCTTGTTATGTTCCCTCATCAGCAGAATATGAACCATCCAATCAAATGTAATGAATGTGGTTCATTCACCCCTTCTGATTTTACTATCCCTTAGGCAACAATACCCAGAAGTTACACTTTCTATTAGCCGTTACATTATACTTTATGAACATATTCCGCAAATCTTAAGAACAGCTTGTGATGTTTTGTGTTAGGATACAAAACAAGGTCATTTAAAAGAATGAAATTTCTTGAGCACATTGTAAGCAAACAGAATAAAACCACTAAAATGAGTGTTAAACAAATAATTGAAAGTAAGAGGTGAATTGCCACAAATATCATCTTGTGTGCAGTATTTTGCACAGGTTTATGGGGTGTATCTAACAGATAATACAGAATCAGAGCCTTGCTCGGAGCGGGCTGAGTTGCAGATACGTAGACACGAGGTGGCACTCTTGTTACATACACAGCTGCTGGATTATAGGATTTAGCTGAACTGACTTGATTCAACTTGCTTTTAACATTGAATACAGTTAAATTATGGTATCATTAAATTTGACCCTTTTCTCGGCATACAGCATATCTATTCATTCGTTAGCATACACTGTATATTTAAGGCCCCAAAATGTTAAGGACAAAAAAGATGGTTTTAGAAAATGACAATATTTTTTTTTTCATGAAACCTTTTTATATGAAATGCATTAAAACAGTTCATTTTTTCTTGTGTCCTTACATGCTGGGAAGTTGATAACAGGCGACATTACAGTCCTAATAACGTGGTTTATAATAGCCACTCGTGCTAAGTAATGGTGGCATTCTATTCCCCAACCCTACTTACCCCTTATGTATCCAGAATGGTACTTCTGACCCAGTGCCAAGGACAGAAGGATGAAGGGGGGGGTGATGACCTAGTCTCCTTTGTTCCTGCAACTTAATATTTGTCTCTTAACCTTTAAAACTATATTAGGAAGGTGTATAGAGCATGGAAAGTAAAAAAAAAAAACTTACTATAGTTAAAGCAACAGGAATCATTCTCCCCTTTGTAATGCTGTAGCTAAAATGCTAAATATAATTGTTTGAGACAAATAAGAGAGTTTGTAATAATTTTATCATTATCCACATGTGTCTGGGGCAGTAAATTGCCTAAAGATCCCATATTACTGCATACAGTTGCATTGTTATTCAATGTATTCACTATGGTTTCACCTTGATTCACCTTGTCTTGACCATCATTCCTTCATCTGATACTGATAGACTCTGTAATCACCTAACAATACATCTAGAGGGTGTTAAGCTGCTAAATG
>NW_027323178.1:0-1488 GCF_032062135.1 Pyxicephalus adspersus | reverse complement strand
TAGATAGCAAGTGGTATCAGAATTAAATATCTGTATGTTTTTTCTTACAGAAATACAGCAATTCTTCTGTTTATTTTGAGAGATTGCAAGTGGTGTCAGAATTAAATATCTGTATTTTTTTTTACAGAAATAAAGAATTTTTTATGGCCTTTTGATAGATAGCAAGTGGTATCAGAATTAAATATCTGTATTGTTTTTTTTACAGAAATAGACATTTTTCTGTTTATTTTGATAAATAGTATGTGGTATCAGAATTCAATATCTGTATTTTTTATAGAATTACAGACATTTTTCATGGCTTTTTTAATAGATTTCAAGTGGTATCAAAATAAAATATCTGTATTTTTTTTACAGAAATACAGAAATTTTCATTGCCTTTTTGATAGCAAGTGGTGTCAGTATTAAATATCTGTTTTTTGTTTTTTTTGCAGAAATACAGAAATTTTTCTGTTTATTTTGATACATTAGAAGTGGTATCAGAATTAAATATCTGTATTTTTTTACCGAAATACAAACATTTTTATGGCTTTTTTGACAGATTGCAAGTGGTATCAGAATTAAATATCTGTATGTTTTTTCTTACAGAAATACAGCAATTCTTATGTTTATTTTGAGAGATTCCAAGTGGTATCAGAAATAAATATCTGTATGTTTTTTTTTACAGAAATACCGAAATTTTTATGGCCTTTTTGATATATAGGAATTGGTATCAGAAATAAATATCTGTATTTTTATTTAACAGAAATACAGAAATGTTTCAGTTTATTTTGAGAGACTTCAAGTGGTATCAGAATTAAATATCTGTATGTTTTTCCTTACAGAAATACAGCAATTCTGTTTCTTTTGATAGATTGCAAGTGGTATCAGAATTAAATATCTGTATTTTTTTACAGAAAATTTTGTGGCCTTTTTGATAGATAGCAAGTGGTATCAGAATTAAATATCTGTATTTTTTTTACAGAAATACAGACATTTTTATGGCTTTTTAATAGATTGCAAGTGGGAAAGGTGCTCTGGAGCTGGTGGTCGTGGTGGCGGTCCGCGGTTGTTGAGGCACAGCTGTGGGGATAGCTTCTGACGATTTACGTCTATGACTTGCCTCACTGGTATGTGAAGACTGCAGAGTGTGGGCAGCTTTACCCTCTTACTCCCTCTCCCCCTTTGAGCGCGCTCTGCAACCTCCTCATCCTCTTCTTCTTCTTCTTCTTCCTCCTCCTCCTGCCTATGAGGATCTCCTTGTTCGCCCCATGTCAGGTCAAGGACAAGATCATCATCATCATCATCATCAGAAGAGACAGTTTCCCTATATGTGCCGAAAGGAACCTGCGGCCTTTTGGAGCCAGTTTGAATTGGCTCATCTGGCTCAGAGTGTTCTGGTGAAAAGTAACTGGGAGGAAAGCCTGTGAACTGACTCTCTTCGTCAGATGACTCAAACAACTGAGCATCTTCAATGAATGATTGTAGCTGCACCTCTCCAACCCCTCGGTG
>NW_027323177.1:0-1489 GCF_032062135.1 Pyxicephalus adspersus | reverse complement strand
TGAATGGCACATGAGTGATCAGAAGGGGAATAATCTTTCAGAATCTTTTTTTCTAGATTTTCCTCCTTTAAAATTGGGTGCGTCTTATATTCTTATACGGCGGTATTCTGTAGAAGCCACACTCCCAAAACTTAACTCTGACCAGCGGAGTATTTATTTATAAGAAAATATGTCCATGCAAAAATACCCATGAAAAATTCACCCATGTCAGTGTTTTCATCATTTGATTTCACCCTGACATACATTTGTATTTGGTTGCAGAGATTTGCTTCACAACCTTTGCATCTCATTCCAATCATATCTGGGAACATGGAACAGATAAAACAGCACACAGAATCTCCTTCCCTGAGCACAAAGGGCGAAGGGCAGAGATTTCATATGAGATTCATCGGTGAATCTCCTACCTTTAGGGCCACCCAGCCGTATTCCTGCTCGGTCACACCGATGATGAATGGCACTTTGTTGTTTTCCTTGGCAGCCAATATCTCCTCCACAGGTTTAGGCAGGAAAACTCCGTCCACACAGGCTGGTAATGGTAGGAATGCCTGGGAACAAAGAGAACCTGTCACCAGAACAGGTGCGGAGCCAACGTTCATTTATATATTACATTTTATTTGGGGTAACTCACCGGGGTGGAGGTGATGGAGGTGATCTCTTGCTCAGACTTCTTCCGTAGACAATCCACCAGAGAGGACGGCTCACATCCCGAAGCGTTGGCCACAAACTGCAAACCAAATCCAGGGAATAAAAGTCGTCATTAGTTTCCTGTGCGCCATCTTTGTCTGGAGCCATGGACTCAGAATGCTTCATTAAATGGGCACTCCAGCCAGCAGTAATAATTAGTTGTAGATGGAGCCGGGTATGGGGAGGATTGTTAGAATCTATTCACACTTATATTGTTGTACATTCACACGTGTTACATTCATCCAGCTGATTCACCAGAGATCCGCCCCTACAGAACCTCAATGTATATAAAGCACAGATCCGTGTTAGTGTGAGCATTGCAGACATTTAGCCGGGAATGACTTACATCTCTGTAAAATGTCAGCTCCTCGGGTGATTGTACCATGAGCCTCGGCATTAGGGCCACCCCGCTCTGTGCGATGGCACGATGGAACAAACCCCGGCCCAATGGGGAGAGAACCTGAAATCACACAAATATTCATTTCAAATGTTCAATATAAGTGTTCATTCTGGAGAACTACAAGACCCAGCTAGACCGACCCATCAGGATAGTAGTCCCTGAATATATTACATGGCTCTGTGATATACCTGACCAGCACACCTAATCCAAAACTACGGCCAGCAATGTGGATTTAGCCCACAGCCTCCACCTGGAGAAGACATTTCCAAAGATTTTAGGTTGTTTGTGGGGATTTGCCCCCTATTGGTGAGGTCAAGTGCTGATGGTGGAGAGTTGCCCCCTATTGGTGAGGTCAGGTGCTGATGGTGGGGATTTGCCCCCTATTGGTGAGGTCAGGTGCTGATG
>NW_027323176.1:0-1489 GCF_032062135.1 Pyxicephalus adspersus | reverse complement strand
TGGAGGAAAAGAAGTTTAAGCTCCGGATAAGGAAGGGATTCTTCACTGTAAGGTCTGTGAAAATGTGGAATCGGCTCCCTCAGGAAGTAGTTTCAGAAAGTTCTATAGATTACGAAAAACTAGATGATTTTTAGGAGCACAGAATATAACATACTATGTAACTACATTAGAAAGTATTAAACCTCTAAAAATACATTTTATTATAAAAACATAAGCAAGGTAATTGTTAAAACAATGCCCCAAATAAAATCCTTATATATCCTTCAAATATGAAATTGATAATGTGTTAAATACTGCAACAAACCGATACAATTACAGTATTAAAAAATCATTTGTATGCTTTACTGACGGGTGAAAACTGTGTGCTAGTCACTATCTGCCATGAATTCCAGAGAAGTGATGGGCCAGGTTATGGAAGTCCTCGTCCTTTTGGCCTCCCCTTACCCCTGAATATTAGCAGCCCCACAGTATACATGATTTTAGGTTAATTGGATTGGACATGCTAGTTTCTGGGCAGCGTCAGATAACTGAAAATGAAACCCATTACGCGGGCAGGGCCATGGAAAATTATGGACACGATATGGAGTGAAAGAGTCACCAAACTGGTTCTGCGACTTCACTCCAATCATTGCCGGATCGGCAACCAGTGCAGAACCATGGTGTACCGAGAGTGACCCTCCGACAATGGGAACGAAAGGTCTCTGCTAAACAGAAAGGGAAATCTTTCAATCGATTGTTGCTTGTTAAGCAAATCTTGTATCTACGACATTGTATGTAACAGTCATAGGAATCACTCAGATAAAATACCTGGCCTCATGGTGATTTGGTAATGTCCTGCTGAGTCATGTGACCTACCCCCCCACCTATCCACCCAAATTCCTTAAATCCGGTTGTACAATGCTGTATATTAGCTCTAACCCCGGGCTAATCAGAGTACACATACCCCCGCCTCTGTGGTAGCATGGCAATATTTTACCCTGCTGTCATATAGCCGCAGTTTCTAACAGTCTCATTTACGTTGTCAGAGGTCGCTAGCAATCTCTTGTATCATGTCTATAGTCTGCTGCAATCTCCAATACTGGGCCTAATTTATTAAAGGTCTCCAAGCCTGGAGAGAATACACTATCATCAGTGAAGCTGGGTGATCCGGCAAACCTGGAATGGATCTGGAAAGGATTCTAAACATTTGCTAGCACATAGCAAATGACTTTGAAGAAATCCATTCCAGGTTTGCTGGATCACCCAGCTTCACTGATGATAGTGTATCCTCTCCAGGCTTGGAGAGCTCTGAGGTCTCTAAATGTCATCTGTGTCATGCCCGTGGTCTTTAGCAGACTTTTGTATTATTTTTAGTGGTCTCCAACACTCCAATACCTCATCAGTGATTTCTAGCAGTTTTTTATTATTGATAGTGGTCTCTAGCAGTCTCTTATAACATGTTGGTGGTCTCTAACAGTCGCTTATAACATGTTGGTGGTCTCTAACAGTC
>NW_027323175.1:0-1489 GCF_032062135.1 Pyxicephalus adspersus | reverse complement strand
TTATAGAATAATATTGAAAGTTTTTATTTAAAGACAAATATACACAAAATAAAATATTTTTTGTAATACAAAATGCCTAAATCAAAACTTGCTTTAGTATGATAAAGGTATGATTACTTTACTAAAAAAAAAAAAAAAAACAGTATTGCATAATATTTTTTAGTTATAGTTTTAGTCAACATCTAAAGCTGTGGGATACTTTTATTTGTTTTAATACATACTATAAATAGTAAGTCAGGTTGAAAAAAAGATATAAATCCATCAAGTTCAACCACTATGGAAATAAACATAACCCCGATATAAAAACCCTTTGGAAATAATTGATCCAGAGGAAGGCAAAATAACCTTTATACACATGGTTCAATTTGTTCCAACAGGGGGAAAAAAAAAATCCTTTCTCAACACAAGAGACAACCGGATGTTCCCTGGATCAACAGTCTCTGTTGTCTTGAATTTAAAGCCTTAATACCCAGTTATATTCTGTGCTTCTAGAAAACCATCCAGCTTTTTATTAAAGCAATCTATAGTAGATGCTGAAATTACTTCCCGAGGTAAGTAGTCATTTCACATTTTCACAGATCTTCCTGTGGAGAATCCCTTCCTTCTGCAGAGATTTTGTTTTTTTCCTCCAGACGCAACAAGTGCCCCCCTTGTCCTTTGTAATGACCTTAAAGCGATTCTTTGTGAAGAGAGTTGTATATGGGCCATTTATTTATACAGGGTGAACATATTCCCCTGTAATTGCTTCTTCTCAAAGGAGAAGAGTCAGTCCATCTAATCTTTCCTCATAGCTGAATTCCTAGATTCCTTTTTTTTTTTTTTAGCTTAGTTGCCCTTTTCCACACTTTTCATCTATCTTCCCAAGACCTGTTGTAAAATGCCCTTGTTTACAGAGATCCAAAGCTGAAACGTAATTTTACACACTAGTCAATGACCAGAGAGGAGTTGCTTATGGTAGAGTAGAAGTAAAGAGTACTAATTGTACTATTCTCTATATACTAAATCTCAAATCCAGGTTCAGAATTTTTCCCTCACCTCCCCTCCATTTGTCCATTATACATTTAATTATTTATATACAAACAATGAAAGGAAAAAAACCCTGGTACTTAGTATATCAGCCTAAAATAATAATTTAACTATTTGACATTTAGTTTAAAGCGGAACTAAAGCGGAAGACATATGTATAACAATAAATACATTTAGGATAGGCGTAGCTTTAATGTAGCTCAATCCTCCATAAAAGCACAGCCATACACATGGAGCCCACACTCAAAGCTGCTAAAGATTTTCCATATGAGTTATATATTTAAATATATATGTATATTTATGTCCAATATTATTTAACCCCCCTAGCGTTCTAATTCTGTCAGTTTTTTGATGCAAAAAGTGATCCTATTTTTTTTGCATAGAAATTTTTGTTTATATTTTGGGCCTGTAATTCTTAGGATTAACTCCTGGGTATATTAATATTTATTTATTATATATTATT
>NW_027323174.1:0-1489 GCF_032062135.1 Pyxicephalus adspersus | reverse complement strand
CAAATTCACCTGTACAGTAATATGAAGAGTTTATTATAAATACAGAGATCACAACAAGGAAATGATCTACACATAAACCATACCTCAGGATTTTACCTTTATTTTTGGGAACTTCTTACTAATAATTGAAAGAGATTCCGAAAAAGAGGCCGCTGATGATAATTTGTAAAATCCTGACCCTGTGCATGAGAGGAGCAACGGCCAAATATCTGCACCAGTTACATTCCCATGCACATGGGGGGACCTCACACACCAAAGTTCCCAGGCAGATCCCTCAGGGGAATGAAAGAAGAAAAATGACAAAAATTAGACGATTTTTGTAGCAGTAATTAGTTTTAACATTTCTATTGGATTTTAAAAGAAGAAAAAAACGCCGGATAAAAATGTGCAAATGGTCAACTAATACAAAATAAAGCAAATTGTTGTATAAAAGGGGATAGAGGGTCAAGTATAACACTGCTTTATATCAAATCAGGGAAGAAAAAAAGAAATAAAGGACACAGATTAGAAAAGAGTAAAATAAACAGAGGGGATATAAAACATTTATAAAATGAGAGGGTGGGGGAGAGGAAAATATAATAAGAGCAGTAAAACACAATAAGAAACACATTTTGTAAGACTGGTACTTACCTGTTGAATGGATGTTTCTTGAATGTTGGCACCAGGACACATTACCATTACTGGACTTCCACTTCTGCCCCAACAAACAAAGACATCTGTCCATCCACCAGTATCATTGGACACGATGCATTACCTTGACATGTACCTTGAAATCCCTGAAACAGGGATCCGCAATTTTCTGTATTTGAAGTGCAGGACATGAAGGTGAGGACGGATGAGCCATTTGATTTTCCAGATTGATCCATATGGATGAATGATTTTTCTACCGGACTAGGTTGCATATATTTCCAATTCTCCTCTATGTACCCTGTTTCCCCGATTATAAGGCACTGTCTTATATTTTTTGAAATGCCAAAATATGCCCTAGGTCTTATTTTCCAGTGGAGATGTTGGGGGACACATAATATATTTCTCTGAATCTCCCCTCTGTCAGAGGAAAATAGTAAATCTGAGTGGAGACTTGTCAGAACAACAATATAAATGAGCAAAAACAGTTATATATTATTTAACGCAATGTATCTTTCATATGTGGCAGTGTGCTTGTTCTTAGAAAACATGGCCTAATAAAGGTTTCATTTAATAATATATAATATATTCAGCTTCATTCTAGTTGTAAGCTTAAGTCTTTTATATAATAACTGTAGAAATGTCATGGTTACATTAGGAGCTTAGAGTTTAGTGTTATAAAGTGGCTTGATAAAATGTTTTATAACATAATGTATACAATACAATTCCTGGCAGTTACATTGCTTATTTTCAGGCTAAGATCTCCACCCTCAACACAATGGCACCCAATACACAAACCCCATCCATATGGACCTACCTGCCTCACCCTTCTAGAGCTCTTTACATAATCTCTTTCAGTCTC
>NW_027323173.1:0-1490 GCF_032062135.1 Pyxicephalus adspersus | reverse complement strand
CAGACTGGCCAGTGCTAATAATACTGCTTGGGGTTTATGTACAACACAGGGAGCAAGGAGCTCACTGGATTTCTGTTTTTCAGATCAGCAGGTCATTTTTTTCACTTGCAGCATTTTTAAAGATTATTTTTAGTTTTATTAAAATCCATTTACCCAGTATGTTTGTGTTTTCACAAATGCATGCAGAATTTTCTGGGTTTCAGACAATGATATAGAAAAGCAGACGGTAAAGTGACCCGGCATACAGATTCCATTTCCTAACACAAACAATCCACAATGGTGTGCGGCTGATCTGTGCGGTGTACAATGAGCACAGATGGTATCGATTTATGAAATAAATTATTGTCATTTCAGGTTTTATAATTCTTTTCGGCTCATGCAGATCATCTGACAGGTGTTTTAATATCAGCCGACCGGTTTGCAGTTTTGTCACAGTCACAGCTGCCGCCTCAAAGCCGTCAGAGACACCCAACAAAGAGATTTTCATGCAACGTTTTTATGATCGCTGATAGCAGATTAAATAGATTTTCTCAGATTACACCTGCAATGCCGCGACAACATAAGAAATAAAAGAAAAAGTGGAAAAACTCTGCAGAAACATCTGGAAAACGTGGATATCACCGACATAGAAATTCTTTACCTCTTGCTTTAAAGAAAAATAAAACCCTAATTTTTTATATTTATTTAGGGCCCTTTAACACTGGCGGTGTAAATCAATGTGGTTTTCCACTTGATGCTGTACAGCCAGGAGAGGCAAACTGCTCCACAGATAACCACAAGTGGCTGCGGCACAAATCTTAAACGTCAACCACGCAGCCCACTGCAAACCATGGTTATGATGAGCTACAGCTGAAGCTGCGTGCAAGGAATAGCCCCCATTCATTTGAATGGGAGTTGCAGAGACTAGCATTAAGCTTGCAGCAGAATGCTGTGGTTCACCATGGGTCCACAATAGCCACTATTCATAAATGATTGCATTGAATGTGTACTCAAATGTGTACTCAAGTATTAACACTTCAAATCTAAATTGCTTATTGAAGCTTTGCCAGACCTTGAGACTTGGTGCATGCACTGTACACTTCACACAAAGGTCATATTACTGCCCATGTTGGGATCACTGCACATGTCCCATCATCCCCACTACCTTCTAGGTGCATGCTTACCCCATGCTAATATAGTTGGCTCTTCACATGCTGTGGTCCCAGTGGGGAACATATGCATCTTAGATTGTAAGCTCTTCGGGGCAGGGTCCTCTCCTCCTCCTGTGTCAGTCTGTATCTGTCTGTCATTTGCTACCCTTATTTAATGTACATCACTGCGTAATATGTTGGCACTATATAAATCCTGTTTATTATTATTAATAATAATAATAATAATAATAAAAATATTAATAATAATAATACAGGTGACTACAGCCAGCTTCATGTGACACTGCAAAGCACATTGGATTCAAATAGAAATAGAACAAAACATTACTTGTAAGTAAAAAT
>NW_027323172.1:0-1490 GCF_032062135.1 Pyxicephalus adspersus | reverse complement strand
TTGTGTTTGTGTTTGCATTAGATAGAGTAGCCTCTCGTATAAAATTTTACAGATACAATTTATTATAGAATTAAAGTTTTCCAAATGTTTGTGTCATTACTGAAACATCATGAATATAGTTATAAACACAGACAAACATGAAGCAATACGTCAAAAATCTCTTTTCTGACTGTGCAGTTAGCACTCCTACAAGAGAAGAATTTGTTAGCAAGGATATAGCAGGAACCAAAGCTGGCTTACTACGAGTCCTGGGGGCCAGTAACATGCATTCATAGTTTGCTTACCCTCCTATTCTATCCAGCAGCCAATCCCATGACAAATCAAGGACGTACAGGTTACTTTTTATGATGCTCTAGCCACCCTTTCATGCAGTTTTCCACAAGGGCTCTCCGAGTGTTTGGGTGTGTTCTATGCAGGGCTGCCATCAGGGGAGGACAACAGATACTTTTGTAGTGGCCCCCGATCAAGTGCTTGACTTTTGCATTGATAGATCTTTTAGACATGGGGGGGACAGGACATTTACCTAGTATGGGGCCAAGAAAATTGATTCTAAATTCCCTTCCTGGTGGCATAGAAACACATGGGGAGGGCTACTTGCATTTTCTCTTAATACCATGCAATCAAGATGTGAAATAGACCAAGACAAATATATAAATAAGCAAAATACAAAATTTTGTCACAGAAATGCCAATTTATTCAAATTAACATATTAAATATGTACAGTATTTGTGCGGCATCAAACACTCTTTTTATTTATTTGTATATTATCTTTGTTTTACAAATAAACTTTTAAAATACAAAGAATTCCCAGAGTACTGTTGGCTAAAGAGACAGCAGCACAGACATTGGCCCTGATTTATTAAAGCTTTCCAAGGCTGGAAAGAATGCACTTTCATCAGTGAAACTGGGTGATCCAGCAAACCTGGAATAGATCTGGTCCAGGATTCAAAACGTTTGTTAGCCAATAGCAAATTATTTTTAAGAAATCCATTCCATGTTTTCTGATCACCCAGCTTTATTTCTGAAAGTGTATTCTCTCCAACCTTGGAGAGCTTTAATAAATCAAGCCTATTGTCTGAATGCAGGTTTGCTTTGTCTGAGTGAGGCATCCAACAAAGTCACTGTTTTGAGTCACTGTATACCTATGACACAATGAATGTGATATTCACCAAACATTCAATGCAGGTGTATCTTTCTGGTGCCTTTGTTTTCATTTAAAGTAATTAATCTACGTACAGTTAATGTCTGTTGAATGTCGTACTTATGGTTTATCCATAAGTCTCATAGACTTGTGTCTGTAAAGTAAAGTTTAGGTTTATAAAATGCAGGCTTTTTACATAAAAGAGGTTAAGGAAAACATGGACATGTGAAAAGGATCCTAAAGCTCCACCTGAAGGTTCAAAAGAGGAAAACATATATTTTAAATACCATATTTTCTATTTACACAACAATACAACAATTAGTGTCTGTTTATTCCTCTTGGTGACCTT
>NW_027323171.1:0-1490 GCF_032062135.1 Pyxicephalus adspersus | reverse complement strand
TGTTTCTGAAAATGTATACATACATGAAATTGAATTTATGTTCAGCAATCTACACCCTAAAAAACAACAAGCAAACTATGTTACAATAACATTCAAACAAATATTTTTAAAGTGCAATGTAACATTTCCCTTAGTCAAAAATTGAAAGCGTGCTTGCAAAAGAAATAGTGAATAACTGTTGATTTATGGTTATGATTAGAAATAAACATGTGTGGGAATTTTGCAAAACTCCCTAACTATACCCACCTTGAAATCTGTGAAATAAAAAACAAAGCCTCTTAAAGGTTACATGGTATCCAATATTTATTACCCGATTTCGATTAGTTGGGAAATAGATATTTATAGGCTTGCAGTGGCAGTAGTAAATCATGCACAAGATTTCCAGAAAGTTTTAATTATTGAGCAGCAATCACAGTTTCAATGCAGAAGGACTTTGTTCAGCAAATCCACAGCATAAGCAAATTAAAACACATCTACCAATTCCTAGTTTAACAGGGTGCTTTATAATTGATTTACCAAAACAGGCATCCTTTGTAGCCATATTCTTTCTTTCCATACAGCAACCTTCCCCCAAAAGAGAGGAGAACCCTTAGCAGCTGACTTGTATAAAGCCCTGTGCATAACTGACACTAATCATGAGATCTGACTATCTGCAAATCTCCCATTCCACCACATCCCAAAGATGCTCTATTATGTGTGATCTGGTTACTGAGCACATTATCAACTATAGTTGGGTGTTAGGGTCACAACTAAAAAGGATATATGCTGCAAAGTACAGCTATTGCAGCTTTTAAAATAGCTATATGCTTTAAATTATTTTCCACAACATTTTTTTTTTTGTAGATTAACTGGAACTTTTTACATTTTGATACTACTATTAAGCTTTTCACAGTGCAATGTGTCAGAAAGAGGACTACAGGCATGTAGCGTATGATTCTGTAGCACAATAACAATTAAATGATTTGACTAAAGTCAAGAGTGTGGCCTGCATTTCTGTGTGGATGTGGATTTGAGGTCACAAATAAACGACAAACCTGGGAGCAATGGAGCACTTAGATTAGGTTGCTGCCATTGGCTTGCAATTTCCAAGATGAAACTTCAAATATTTGTGATACCTAACATAAAAACATGTACTAAGGGTTTCTTTTATTCTAGTTCTGTTACAGAAAGATCTTAAAAGAGGCCACATGTTCAGGCTGAGGGCAAAAGTTTTTATATATTCTTAAGAAGTAGTTTTGAAACAAGCTTGAGGTACTGTGAAGTAATTAATTCTTAATGATCATTGAAGAGACCCTGAAGTCAGGTGTCAGTCAGTGCCTAACAGATTACAACATTGTGTATTTGTAATAGAGAGTGGGTATTGCTAATTGCTCCCCATTACACTGCATTACATACCATCCCATTCATAAAAGTCAAAGGTCTGCATCTAGCTCCACAGAGTTTCTGTGGCCTGCCTTTCTCCATTCACAAAGCTTTCTATGTCTGTTGTA
>NW_027323170.1:0-1490 GCF_032062135.1 Pyxicephalus adspersus | reverse complement strand
GCACATGAACAATAACTGTGTACTGTAGTCTTCTTCATGGGTAAATAAGGCATCCCCCTGAAAATAAGCCCTAGAGCATATTTTGGCCTTCAAAAAAAAATAAGACAGTGTCTTATCATCGGGGAAACAGGGTAAGTAGTCTGCCCATAATGATTCAATGTCATGTTGCAATTCTTTCAACGAGTTTGTGAAATCTTTGTTAGACAGGGTCAGTTAAACTCATTTGACTTGAGGGACTTGGTTATTAAATTTTCCAAATCAAGTTTAACCTAGTATAGGAGAGCTAGGTACTGTTTGGATTCTAAGTTGTTATCTCAAATATCCTGTGCATTACTAGACTGGTTGTGTGAAGCTCCATACAGATGCAAAATTTACATTGCTGGAAATGATCTTTATTGAGTGTCTAGTTTCTGTAGTGTTTTTGATTGTATGGAGAGAGAAGGAAGGATGGTTGAAAGGCACCCCATGTATCCTCCTCTATCAAATATGACAGTGTTTTTTTTAGCTCAGTAATTTATTGATCTGATTTTGTGGATCAGACATCACCCAATTGGTTGTGTTGACAGGAGAAAAGTTGCAAAAATGAGCCATGCACTGTTGTTCCCCTCCTATTGTGTGTTACTTCTCCCACCTCCTAGGTTGTAAGCTTTTTGGGGCAGGGTCCTCTCTTCCTCCTGTGTCACTGTCAACCCTATTTATTGTACACCGCTGCAGGATATGTTGGTGCTATAAAAATCTTGTTCATTAACCACCTGGGCGGTTAGTCCGAACCTGGTTTGGGGTAAGAAAACTTGCTACAATCGTTTACCCTGAACCAGGTTCGGGGTAGCTAAAAATAGTACCACCCGTTACAGTGCAATCTGATCGTCATACAACATTGTATGACAATCAGATTACAACTGAAAAAAAAACACTTACCTTGTCCCCGCAGCTCCTCCAGAGATGTCTTCTCTGTTCAGTCTTCTCCCGGCGTGTGCAGTGACGATCTCTGGGGTTTCCCAGTGACGTCGCTGCAAGCGTTGGTGTGGGCGGGAGGCGGGGCGGGAAATTCAAATCGCTTTGTATTAAACTCAATACAAAAAAGCTGTTTTGAGTCCAATACAAAGAAATCTTTATATACTAAATTTGTGATTGTATTATATATATATTATATAGGCTACTGTACAGTTACATTACAATATAGACTATAATTTTTTAAAGTTTATTATTAAATTTTTAAAATTTTGGACATATTTCGGTGAGTCATGCCTAAGAATTATAGCCTTCAATCCAAAATAAATTTCCATGCAAAAAATCAAACGCTTTTTGCATGGAAGTACGGAAAGAATTAGAACACCCGGCGTTTGTGTACGCGTCCCTCGACGATTCCTCGATGATGTCAGTGCATACACCCGTCGACGGGGGTCGTAGCGGGAAATTCAAATATTTTGTATTGGATTCAATACAAAGTCCTGTATCCAATCCAATACAAAATAATACAAAATATATTT
>NW_027323169.1:0-1490 GCF_032062135.1 Pyxicephalus adspersus | reverse complement strand
CCTATGCACCTTAATTTACTTACTGTATATCTGGGTAATGTTTAAAATACACAACCCTTATTGCTAGCTGGATAAATGAACCTGTAGTATTTCCACGAATATAATATAAACAAAGGTACAATTCTCTATTAAATGTGAAATGCGAAAAAAGAGGGTACTGATTGGAGTTTGGACAACTACTCAACAATATGCTGAATGAGTACTGTTTCCCATATGCTACTTTTTCCAAAAAAATTGATTTTTTTTTTTTGTGTATATAAACGTTTTGAGTCATCTAGGCTTTAAAATTTCTATTGGATAATTTAAAAGCAGCTGGACTAAATTACGTATTTAATTCCAATTGCTTGACTTACTTCCACAAGATAATGTCACACTTACTTCTTCCTCACTAAATTGCAGACGCCTCTCTCCTGCGCATGCTGGCAGTTCTGACTCTGTGTGTGCCTATGCTACCAAGCTTTATCAGTTTAATCCAACCTGCCAGCCAATCAGAAAATAGCCTCCTATAGCCAGATAACAAAATACTTTCCAGCAGTTGTTGGACACAATGTTTAAAATTTTTTTAGCTTTTAAAGTGCCTAAGAAAGAGTTTCTAGGACCATGAGTGTCTCTGGACTTTATCTCTATATAGAGATTCACTATATATAGAGATACTCACAAAATTGGCCTTATTACTGTGTCACAAGAAAACAGTGTTACTGTTAACAAAAACACATATACCCCATGAGAGAGGATTGCTTAAAATAAATACAGGAGGTTTTTATACACAATTTAAAATGGCAACTTTACCCTTTGTTTTTTTCTACCAGACTTTAGCGAAATAACTGATGACTGGAATGTGATGGAAACAACAGCACACAATTCAACAACAATGTATTTGCCTGTTCCCTCATTGTTCTTTCAAGCATTTTCATTGACAGTGAATTTCCGTGCTTACCTCTCCCACTTTACAATAAAAAAGGTAAAAAAAAACCATAAAATATCCACAACAAAACATATGGTACTGACAATAAAGAAATATAAACCCCTATTTTGATACACGCAATATAATACTTTTAGTATAAAGATAAATGTATGAAGCAGAAAAGGATTTCGGCAAACCCTACCTAATACTGTTTAACATATCTTCCATATTCTTTTTGTTTGCAAGAACATACACTGTTGAGTCTGAATGCATCCAATTTTATTCAATACAATTTACGCATTCATATTGATTGAATTTTATGTACTTATGTTTATTTAAAATTATGAGGGTTCTTCAAAAAGTTTATGCACAAACAGTATAGAACAGTATAAATGTAGCTAGACCCAATCATCTAAAATATGTGACTTGAACCTCCTGCCTAATTCCCCAGGCTAAGCAACAACTCTCTGCTGTGCAGCTTAGGTAAGTACCCACAAATGATTTGCTTTACTTAACTCACACTGACTACCAACAAACAGGAGTACTGATTGTTAAATAAGAAAATTATAAATGATCCCTTACACTG
>NW_027323168.1:0-1490 GCF_032062135.1 Pyxicephalus adspersus | reverse complement strand
GCAAGAGAACAGCAAACCAGGGGGGAAAATCAACAAGAGGCCAATCAGTTTTGCAGTGCAAGGAACATTGTGATAAAAGGAGCGAGAAGAGTGATAGATGAACACCTCACCGGATAGATATAAATTCTTTGGCAGGTTAAACTGCTTCCTGATGTGCTTTATATGTATATTTAGCTTTTTGCCCGGAGTTCTGTTTTTAAATGTATTCATTTACTGCTTAAACTTTTTGCAGAAATAGCTTTATTTATAGGGTCTTTGCAAAAAAAAAAAAAAAAAAAAAACAGGTCAACTAACCTAGGACCATGATTTGTTTTTTTTTTTGGGTCCCACAAGAAAATGTGTTCAGTCTGCATCCAGCACACACCGACTGTCCCTGTTCCTATGTGTGAAGACATTTGCATTTAAACCATTTATGTCAGCACGTCTCACTCCCCCATAGTTACTAGATTCTGAATTTTTTTCCTAACGTATACATTTTCAGTTTAAAAAGAATACCTGTAGCAAAACATTAAATATTAATTTAGACACCTAATTTTCTGTAACTTACTTACTTTCTGTAAGGTATGGCAGTCCAGGCAGCCAGTAGATTAAAAGGGCAGGTGATGGACACCAAGGTTCAAGAGCACAAAGCTTGATAGTACTTGTGTCCAGCAGCCAGTAATTAGTTTTCAGAGAGCTGCCGTAGCTTCAGAGGCTTGTTTTGTGAAATACAGAACACAGAGCAAGAAAACCAACCAATTATTATCACAATAAAGAAATATCTAGCAGAGAGAAAAAATAAGCCTGGAGTTCAGCTTTAATTACAAATTTGTAGAATGCTGTTTAGGATATTAAGCTTACAATGATATCTGAAATAGGATGTAGGATAAGTTAAAGTGGATGTTAGAAGGCATCTTGCAGGATAAATGTGGAACAGTGCAATGCAATGCAAACTATAAATGACACATGATAATGGTAAACCTTTTCTTTGGACATCTGTCTGCAACCACCACGGTCAGACTGTCTGTGTGGGGGTGTGGGTATCTGCTGCAAGTTACCCATCTGTTTAAAGTTAAAGTTTTATTATTATAATTATATAATTATAATTATATAATTAACTATAATATAATTACCTATAATTATAATAGGTGAATTCAGATATAAAAAATAAATCATTTATTAATTGTGTTTTGAATATTTTGTTTTATTTCATTGTGTCTCTGTATCTCCTGAAGAAGCAAATGTATGAAACGCGTTGGGACCAAGACAAATTTTCGCTCGTTTGAACATGTTAGTCTGTGATAAGTAAAAACACTTTCATGCCCTTTCGCATGAGCTCACTTTGTAAAGCTATGTCAAACCACAATGTATATAATGTAATCGTTTTATTTACTAAATAATCTGCCAAAAAAGGCCGCTTTCTGTTCTTCTTTTGGTACTTTTCTCTCCTGTAACACATTATATAACATGCGTGTTGTTCTTTCACCCGCAAAGTTCTTTAAAGTGGCAGA
>NW_027323167.1:0-1491 GCF_032062135.1 Pyxicephalus adspersus | reverse complement strand
CCATTGCAAGCTCAGAGCCTGCGATGGGGGAAGTGGGCAGGCTGTCACTGCACACAACCCGCCCACTCTCCCATCGCAGGCTCAGATCTGCGATGGGAGAGTGGGCGGGATTATGCCATCAGGACATCACATTCAGTCAAGCTATGACATGTGTTCTGTATCCAAGAACACATACTACAGTTCCTCTAGGGTTGCGAGGATCCTTCACTGTCAGGAGGAGTCCCACGGCTGTGCTCATAATATGAAAGCAGCCATGGGAATCACCCTGTCATTGTGGGATAACCTGTAAAAAAAAAAAGTCTAGTTGCACAAAACACACACATTCAATAAAATACTTTAACATTAAAGCCTTGTCTTATTTTTTACACATATTGGAACCCTTTCAGAGAATGAGTAAGGGGTTTTATGTACCCCTGTACTCATTCCCCAGGGTGGGGTAGTGGAGATCTGGGAGTCCCCTTAATAAAGGGGGCTTCCAGATTCCAAAGTCCTGCTAAAAACTCTTATAAAAGCCCCCATTATTTTCAATGGAAGCTTTCATAAAAAGCTTGAAACACTTGAAAAAGCCTCCATTGAATTCAATGGGAGCGGTTTCAATAATTTTTCTGCATTTTCCCTGCGGTTCAATTTTTTAAACGTTGCAAGCAACATTTAGGATAAAGCTCCTAAACGTGCCTCAAGTAAACGCCCTGGTGTAGATTAGCCCATTGGAATGCATGGGCATTTTAAATCCTCGGGTTAACACTGGGGAAAACATTCCTGTAGACTAAGCCTTAGAGGTTCACATGGATTCCCTCAATCAGACAATGAAGAGATCAAATTATATTTTAATTAGAAAAAAAAAAACTGATCTAGTTTAAGGAGAAAACGGTTTGGTATTTAGTATTACTTTTTGCCATTACTGTTACAAAAGTTATTTTGATGCAATCTGTATTTAGACAAATATAAGTGAATTTTTGCAATGACTAAATATTATTCTTGATTCCTGTCCACATCCTGTATATAGGTATCGTCATCCTGATTCTGCTGAAATCTGTTCCATGTCAAGTAGTGCAAGGTGGTAAAATGGTTTTATTCCCCAAATGATTTTTAATACTTAAAATGTTAGGTGTTTGCCTGACCAAGCATACATCTATATGTATTTCTAGTTTTAGTACAGAATTAACTGGCTCACACAGGCAAATAGAGCAGCAGGTTAGCAAAGAGAAAGTAAGCATGAACAGTGTTTGGGGCTGAGAATTATAATTACCTATTGCCTTGTCCTGCATAGGTATATGAGGGTCATACATAACCTGTTACTAATCATTAGATAATTTTGCGTTGATTTTTACATCTCAGATAAATTGAGGAGTACATACCTTCCACGTAGAGTTCTAGTTCACAAAACGCAGTTCCACGCCTCACATAAGCCTTAAGTCTGGCAGCAGCATTGTCTGGAACAGGTGGCGTCAGCAGCTCTAGAGCCTAGAATAATACATGAAATGTGGGTTT
>NW_027323166.1:0-1491 GCF_032062135.1 Pyxicephalus adspersus | reverse complement strand
CAGAAGGGGACAATGATTGGCACAGATTGATCAGAAGTGGACATGAATGGCACATGAACAATAACTGTGTACTGTAGTCTTCTTCATGGGTACATAAGGCATCCCCCTGAAAATAAGCCCTAGAGCATATTTTGGCCTTCAAAAAAAAAAATAAGACAGTGTCTTATCATCGGGGAAACGGTAACAATATGTAACTTTACAGATTAGTGAAATTTCACATCACTATTCCAATACAGATATTTTACATATATACATATTTTCAAGAAAGAATACATGTATATAAACCATTTCACTCACTGTTTTGTTAAAGAGATAAATGAAAAAAGTTTCCTGCTGAATTTTTTATTTGTTGTAGCGTGCATAGTAATACAGGAACATTTTCAGTACGGTAAAAATATTGCATTACCATACAGAATTTACATCTCATCTTAAAATGTGTATAGTAATAGCGATATATTCAAAAAATATTACATTAAGCTTCCAGCTGAAATGCTTATCTATGAATACAAATATGGTGTATAATGAAAGGCAATAGTTACCAGTGGGATTATGACAGATTCAGAGATAGCTGTATTGGTGAGATCATATTTTCTAAATACAAAGCTGCCTTTATGGGTCATATCCAAGTGTGCAATAAAGGTATTAAAGCTGCAGAGAACAGATGGCATGAGATTTGGTGAGTGGTAAAAATCTAACACAAAAGCCATCCTCTTGGGAAAGCTTACATTGCTCTGATCTTTTGGATATAATTTAGGTCTAGTGGTATTGCAATCTCATCTGAGGTTGCCCTAGTTTGACCTAATCTTTCATATTTACTCACATTTTTATTCAAAGTGTATGCTGCAATCAGTGCTATTTTATTAGCAACTAACAAGATAAAATAAAAGAGGAATATGAAGTGATTTATATGACCTGTAACTATAATTACATCAATATACATATATATATCATTGTATAGCATTATATACCATCATATATTTTCTAGCTTTTTACAATAGTTTATACTAAATAATAGAAATTCAAATATCAAAAGATTATGTACACACACATATCAATAATGTTATATAATCAAAAGAAACTTTATAAACTGTAAATTAAAAATGACCCTCTGTTGTTTTAATCCCTAACACTTCACACCATGCCTCCTCCAACTTCCCCCCACCCCGATCTAATTGTTGATGGAGATTTTGTCCTTTTTCTTTCTTTCAATGTCCTGCTACATACATCATCATAGTCAATATATAATTCAAAAAACACCATTGTACTGGAATAGGTGAGCTGTGATTCCAGCTTTCACCTCCAGAGGCACTTTCTGCAAATTTATCCTAGGTGGAACAAAACTAAATTAGAGAAACATACATAAAAGTACAGGTAGTCCTCAGGTTACATACGGGATAGGGACTATACATTTGTTCTTAAGTTGAATTTGTATGTAAGTCAGAACAGGTACAATATTTTAATAAATGCAATTAGGACAGATGTTTGTCTCAA
>NW_027323165.1:0-1491 GCF_032062135.1 Pyxicephalus adspersus | reverse complement strand
TGTATGCCAACTTCCCGTGCCATTAAACTTCACCTCTTATGTCATTGTATGCCAACTTCCCGTGCCATTAAACTTCACCTCTTATGTCATTGTATGCCAACTTCCCGTGCTATTAAACTTCACGTCTTATGCCAATGTATGCCAACTTCCCATGCCATTAAACTTCACCTCTTATGCCAATGTATGCTAACTTCCCATGCCATTAAACTTCACCTCTTATGCCATTGTATGCCAACTTCTCATGCCAATAAACTTCACCTCTAATGCCAATGTATGCCAACTTCCCGTGCCATTAAACTTCACCTCTTATGCCAATGTATGCCAGCTTTCCAAGGCATTAAGCCTCACTTCTTTTTTTTTTAATATATTTTTTTTGAGGTTTCACAATGATAGAAATATGTACAAACAATATCAAACATGTAGTAGGCAAACATATAACTTTAAAATACAATTACCTTATATATGAAATCGTATACATTTGGGCATATAAATAAAATATTGTTAACAATAAATATAAAAAAAAATGAAAAGAAAACTGGAACACGACTTATTAGTCCTTTTGTATGGGAGAGTCATTTTCCATTACTCTGTCCAAATTCCAGGTAGTATGACGGAAACAGTTGTATAATTTTATTTTTGTGGGGGTATTAAGTGTGTTAAATTAACTTTCTCAAGTTTCAAAGAAAAGTTGTGTTTTTTAATCTTTGTGTACAGCAGCCTCTGTCTATTCCATTGGAACAACTCCTGCAATTTGACCAAAAAAAGGCGCAAAGTTGGAGTGGTGAAGTCCCACCAGCAGTGCAAAATAGTTTTCTTAGCCACCGCTGAAAGTAATAATGCCAGGTGTTTCGTCCCTCTAGTAAAACAAATACCCAGGCTCTCCACTATTCCAAAAATTGCCCATTCCGGAGTAAAGGGTATAAAACTTAGTAAATTAGTACGAATGTAATTCCCCAGATTGCCCCAAAAACTTTTTATATTCGGGCATACCCACAAATTATGTAATAATTTTGCTGTGGATGTACCACATTTAAAACACGTGTCTCTATCAGAGAAATCTAAATAAAGGGACCGTTTAGGAGAAATATAATTTTTATGAAAAAGACAAAACCATCTCTCGATATTGGACCACTGGTATCGCTTTCCATGATACTCTGTGCATTTTTAAAATCTTTGCTACAGGTAAATTGGAGAAATGGTTCTGCCTTTTTGCCATAACTATTTTAGCTTTAGAATAATCCACATCCAGTCTTAAAAAGTGTTATAGCTTAGAGATAGCTTTGGAAGAAGTAGGGGGGTTAAAATATAGTATCCAAAGGATTGTTCCAATCACATGCTGTCGATACCCTGGCTAACCTTTCTGCATAGACCCGTATTTGAATAAGCCAAAAAATAATGCTTGACATTACGGGGAATCTTTTTCGCAACTTTGGGAAGGAACAAGCTTTGTGAGTGTTTGGATCAAGCAGCAGCCGGACCGAAGTAAGACCC
>NW_027323164.1:0-1491 GCF_032062135.1 Pyxicephalus adspersus | reverse complement strand
ACCTTTTATACATTTACAAATAACTCACCCAGCCTCCTTGATCACGTATCCACTGGACAACATGTTCTCTGAGATATTCTATGGTCCAATCAATAATTGTTCGGATCATCTGGGGTACACGTGTACACAAAGCCTGCAGAGGATAAACAGTAAAAATGTAAAAAGACCTACCTAAAAGTCTACATTAAAATTATGTGATTTAACAATCACTACTATGCTGCATTTTGTTCCCAGTCTTCCCATAAACCATATCCTACAATCAAAAATTTTGTCAAAAGTCAGTCTCTGATGTTCTAGTCTCAAATGTTAGTCTTTCATCCTCTCTCTGTACTAAAAGTTGATGACCAATAAGTGATAATTTTCTTGATAGATTGGAACAGGGTTTCGTTCAATGAATATGCAATAACACCTGATGAGCTAAAAATATACAGTGCAAAAAATAAGTACAGTTTAGAGCACAGAGAAATTTATGCTTTTAACTTGTTCAAGCTATAACAGTAGGTGTGCTCTGTAAAGATATTTAATTGGAATTCCATAATCACTCACCTTCAGTACCAACTTGCAGGCAAAATAAAACAAAGCTACGACACGACCCCAATTAAAATTGCCATCAGCAAACATTTCTGTTGCTACACGGAAGAAAACCTCTTTTGGAGGGTTGCTTTGCACTTGCTCAATCATCCTACAAGACAAGAATTAGCAAACATACAGATTAAATCCAATAATATATATACATATACACACACACACTTTGTATATATTCTCTTTTGTCCTTTATATACATGCATGATGTAGCCAAAAGCATTCTGACAGTGAAATGTTTAGAACCAGTCAATTAAAATATTAATTAAATTTTTAAAATTGTGGGCCACAAACCCAAGTACGCATGTCGGATATGCCAGCTAATGCCTCATTAATTGGCTTTGAACCAAATGGATTAGGCCTGCTTTTGACATCAGTTTAAGATGCGTCTAAGATCCTTAGAACTATTTGTGGCACCATGGTACTTTCAGTGGTTAGCACTCTTGCCTTTGGGGCGCTAGGTCACAAGATCAACTTTTGGCAAGGACACCATCTGCTAGGCATTTGTATGTTCTCCCCATGTTTGCATAGATTTTGTTTTCTGGGCACTCCTGTTTTTTCCCCACATCTCAAAAATATACAGTTAGGTCAATTGGCTTCCCCTCAAAAATTGGTCCTAAGCAGTGTTAATGATATGTATGACTACGGAAGCCCAAGAATTTATGATACTAAATGCCACTCCAAGCATACCTCAGACTGTTGCAAGCAGTATTAGGAATGTATGCATAATAACAGAGGGGTAAGGATCTGTGTTCTATAATGGACATCAAGGAAAAAAAATACCCTCCTATTCTGTCTTGATCAAGATTGAATAGGAGCGCAGAGCCTCCCGGGATACATACCTCATGGATCCCGGGAGGCGTCTGGCTGCTCTCTTTTGTGCATTTTCCTACAATGAGGGGAAAGAGA
>NW_027323163.1:0-1492 GCF_032062135.1 Pyxicephalus adspersus | reverse complement strand
AGTGTGGAGGACATGGCTGGAGCTGAGAGGAGTGTGGAGGACATGGCTGGAGCTGAGAGGAGTGTGGAGGACATGGCTGGAGCTGAGAGGAGTGTAGAGGACATGACAAAACTTGAGAGTATTGAGGACATGACCGGAGCTGTGAGGAGTATGGAAGACATGGCTGGAGCTGAGAGGAGTATGGAGGACATGGCTGGAGCTGTGAGGAGTATGGAGCAGTGTTCTCCCCAGCTTTAAACCGATGATTTTTCGGTGACCACCCGGCTGTTTTTGGGTGGTTACTGAGAAGTTGGGTCACAATACAGGGGTTGCCACCCGCCTACAATTTCTTACCACCTGGCTTTAAGAAGTTAGAAAAAAAACACTCCCATTAATAAGAAACATGGCCCCCTGGCTTCTGTCACATGTGGGGAAATCACTTCAGCACACAGAGCACAGTTACAGGTCTGTGTGCTGCAGACATGTTACATGACAACATACAAGATATCTGGAGTGCTTAGCATTGGGCTGTTGTGTCCACAACCTACATGGCTCCCACCACTGACCCTCCATTACCATCTTTATAGGCATACAGAATCACTCCTGTATAGGGAGTGCCATTAGGCCGTTATCTAATTGTCATTAACCCTCCTGGCATTCTACTATGTCCGTATTTTAATAACAAAAGCAATACATTGTTTTGCGTGGAATTTTGTTGTTTTAGGCCTGTAATCCTTAGGAATAACTCCCGAGTATGATAAAGTTTGAAACACAAATCATAAATTATATTAAATAATTATAATTTTATAAATAAAATAAACTTAAAAAAAATTCTAAATTTGTCCAAACAAGGGTACAATAGAATAAACTTTTAGATTTATTTATTTGAATTTATTGTTTATAACTTTATCACTTTGATCAATGTTTTAATTTTCCCACCAAGCCACGCCTTCCCGGCATACTGAACCTTCACCCATCACGTTACCCCATGGATGTCATGCATCGGGGGATCTCTGAGGACACAGCTGGATCGGGGGGAGCAGGTTGGATTTTTTACCGCTTTTGGCGTGTAAAATTCACCCCGAGCCGCACTCGGGAATACCGCCAAGGCGGCTAAGCAGATTGTCCAATATTGTATACTCAGAAGTCCATGTAAGCATAATATTTTGCAAACAGTTAATAGGATTTATAAACCATGTGTCTACCATTTGTGGCACAAAAAAGACTGCCCGCCATCTTGGATTCTTGTTAAAGCTTGTTCTAACCAGGAGGATCTTTTATCAGCCTTGAAGGCCATCCTGTGTTCAGTTTTTTGGGTTATCCTGCTGACAGTTCCTGTTTCAGGTGTTGCTCTCTGCCAAAAAAAAAAGAAATAACTATTTATATTACTCTTATACATTTAAGTTCATGGCATTCTTTTATAACTTACATTTAGATCCTTACATTTTTATCTCAGGTGTTTGTGAACGGGATGGGCATCCAATGTTCTGCTTGATGTTCCATCCAAAGTTTT
>NW_027323162.1:0-1492 GCF_032062135.1 Pyxicephalus adspersus | reverse complement strand
CAGGAAAACAAGTAACTCCCTTTTTGCATACATTTGTTTTTCTACTCTAAAATTAAATATGGACTGACCTCATTTATTTTATATATGACAGCTCTAAAAAGGAACACCGAAAAAAGCCAGCTCCGGAGGAATGTCAGCTCTGAGCTTTAGAATTTGAATTAATTCTCCACTTTGGAGGTTCTGGAACTAAACAACCTGATCTGCTCTGTTCTACCAATTAAAGGCAATGGTACCAGATCTAAGATCAGGAGCTGCCATTCAACTCAAGTTCACCTTTTTGTCCTATCCTTTGGTTACATTTCATTTAGAAAAGCAGAACAAAAAATTAAAAAAGCCACAATACTCATTTTTTTATCTGGCACTGGTACCCCCAGAACATCTACTCCTTCAGCAGGTGGTGGTCATGGGCAGGGATGGTCAGCATCATTCAACCCCTTGTTGCAAGCCCAGCTTATCATAGACACAGCTTTATGTGAATGTTGTTCAGTGTTGGAGTAGTAAGAATCAACTATTAGAAAAAAAAGGAAAAGCTCCAGTGGCTGAATCTGGAAATCTAAAACACTTGATCTGCTTCAGAACTATTGGAGTCTAGATCACCACAATGCACGGTAGTGAAGTAGGGGTTGACAGGTAGAAATATAGAATGTAGTGAGAGCATTTAACACTCCTGTATTTGGTTCATTCTCGGCCATTGTTTGCAAAAACTGTGATATGGGCATTGGGGCAGGTAAGTAATAAAGCAGACCCAGACTAATAGACAGAACCACGAAAATGGTTTCTAGGTATGAAGAAGTAGTGATCACTCTACAAACCGGCCACACATTTATTATTATTATTATTATTTTATATTATTATTATTAACCTCCGTTTCACTGATGTCTAGATTTCTGTACCAAAAGCGGTACACTGT
Source organism: Pyxicephalus adspersus (assembly GCF_032062135.1). Lineage (NCBI taxonomy): Eukaryota > Metazoa > Chordata > Amphibia > Anura > Pyxicephalidae > Pyxicephalus > Pyxicephalus adspersus. Next base: position 582 of record NW_027323162.1, on the reverse strand, counting down.
TTTTCATGGAATTTTTTTTTTTAAATTGTAGACCTGTAACTTACAGAAATAAGTTGCCCGTCACCGGGAAAACCCCGGAGATCGTCACTGCACACGCTGGGAGAAGACAGAAGAGGACGTCTCCGGAGGAGCTGCGGGGACAAGGAAAGTGTTTCTTTTCAGTTGTAATCTGATTGTCATACAATGTTGTATGACAATCAGATTGCACTGTAACGCTTGTTTCTGTTTTTAGCTACCCCAAACCTGGTACAGGGTAAACGCTTGTAGCAAGTTTTCTTACCCTGAACCAGGTTCGAGCCAACTGCCCAGGTGGTTAATAAACAGGATTTATATCACGCATACATATTACCCAGTGCTGTACATTTATTAGGGGTTGCAAATGCAGACAGATACAAACCTTGACAAATGAGATTACAAGAGTTGTAGTAAGTATCGCACAATATGAAGGGGGATATGGAATGGTGGGATGTAGTGAGGGGTTTTAAGGGACAGAAGAAGACTAGTAGCTAAGTTTAATAAGATGTGTTTGAAGTGCTCTTTTAAATGCAGAGCAGAAAGTAGGAGCAAACCGAATAGGACAAG
>NW_027323161.1:0-1492 GCF_032062135.1 Pyxicephalus adspersus | reverse complement strand
GTTTTGTTCTCCATTGGCAACAATTCTGAAAGCAAACAGTACTCCAACCCATTCAATGTATTGCTGTGTTCAAAAGGTCAGTTCTTGAAAAACTTTAGATTGCAATATATAAGAATATCTGAATTTAGACCCCGATCCACTAATATTACAAGGGTGTTTTGCATTTTTTGTTAGTTTTTTTTAACTTAGAATCCATAAATAAAATAATGCAGCAGGAACAGAAAGATCTAAGGGCTCAAGGCTGGGGTAAAATAGGGGCTTCGGCAGATTTGAAAAGTCTGATCATTATTACATGAAACTGAACAGAATAAATAATATGCTGTGCCTAAATAATAAGTATACTTTAGTACAGTAAAATATTTACCAAAATGTCAAGTAAATGAAACATTTCTATTTTCATCATTCTGCCTTTTTCTTTATTCTACAACTCTACGTCTATGAAATCTATACAACAAATTTGTCAACAAAGACTCAGAGTTTGTTAGAGTTACCAAATTGGAAGGACACCTCCATGACATATGAATATGATAAGGATAAGATCATTTATATATACAGCATTGATTATAGAAACCGTTAATTATTATTTTCTCCTTGATGACACTCGGGGTTCAGACATCAGAGCTAAACTACTGCATAATGTATTCCATTAAGTGTGTTAAATTGCTGCTTTCTGAATTGGTTTTCTGAGCAGATCATTGTCAATAATATTTCATATTTAATTTACAGGCATACACTTTGTTTTCTTGTATACATTTTGGCACAGCATTCACATATTACAAATGATGTGCTAATGACCAGCAATGGCTTAGTATGCACCATAAACTGAAAAGGAGAAAAGCAATTTGTAGAAAAATACAAGAGAGAACTGCTCATTGTATATTATACAATTTAACCTAATCATCATAGTCATCATAGAAAATGACCACAATAAGCAACTAGCTATATATGATTTATTTCTGTCTAAACCAACCAAGTATAAAACAGTAATACTAAAATAAACAAAAAATAGCACAATATAGAGCATAGAAAGATAAGCATTTCTTTCAGGTTTCTAAAGCATAGACAAAAACAATAGGAAAACATGTTATGGCTGAACAGGGAGTTATTGCACATGGTTTCCTGAACTGGGTAGCTTTTGTCAACAGGCTGGATTTCTGTATAGGCAATGCAGGTTATGGCCTAATGCTCCAAGGTGCAGCTAAATAACATAAATCATGCTGCGGTCAGTAAAATGTTCTCACGCATAATAAAAAAAATTTCAGATTGCTGCTCTGCCTACCGGGCAGTCATTTAGGCTGCCTCACCACACTTTTTTTTTTCATCATCCATTGTGGGCCTGTAAACCCCATATCTATACCCTTTGCTTATCCTTAGTGACAAAACAGATGGCCATGTGGTTATATTAATTGTGGCAGCTAATATTTTCAAAGATTAACCTATGCTGGGATGTCCTACGTCAATGGCTCTGGTACAACGCATATTGGAACTTGCA
>NW_027323160.1:0-1492 GCF_032062135.1 Pyxicephalus adspersus | reverse complement strand
CAGTGGTTTGATTCAGAGGTCGGTGAGTGAGCGGACGTGGAGTGCCTACTCAGCGGTATGGAGAGAGTGGGATGGTTTGTGGGCGCAGTTGGGGGAGTTAGCAGGGGAAGGGATGTCCGGTCATGTTTTGGTGTATTGGTTGGCTGGGGAATTTGCCAGGGGGGCTTCGGTTGCTTCGGTTAATAGATTATTGGCAGGTATGGCGTTCTGGTTCAAATGGCATGGGTGGAAAGATAGGACCAAAGATTTTGTCGTGAGGCAGGCAGTGAAGGGCTATCGGAGGGGTCAGAAGGTGCGGGATGGGAGGCGTCCTGTGTCATTTGGTTTGTTGCGGGGGGTGGTTGACAGCCTGGGGGTGGTGTGTGTGGACGGATATGAAAGGGTGTTGTTTCGGGCGGCTTTTTGTATTGCGTTTTTTGGGGCCATGAGGATTGGAGAATTGGTTAGTCCGGCTAAAAATCGGCCGGGAGGTTTGCTGTTTGAAGATGTGGTTTGTTCTGGAGATGAGGTGAGTATGTGGATCAGGAGGTCAAAAACGGATCAATCAGGTAGGGGCATCATGGTTAGACTTTATAGGTTGGAGGATGGGTCGTCGGTCTGCCCAGTAAGGGCTGTGGAAGGTTTTTTGGGGCTGAGACAGAGTGGGAGGGGTCCTTTGTTGCTGCATGAGAATGGGGCCTTTTTGTCCCGTTTTCAATTCGTGGCAGTATTTAAGAAATGTCTGACATTGTTGGGGGTGAATGCGGAAGCCTTCTCTTCGCATTCTTTCCGGATTGGGGCGGCTACTGAGGCTGCCAGGTGGGGATTGGGGGATGATGCCATTCGGAGAATAGGGCGCTGGGAGTCTAGGAGGTTTCAGCTGTACGTGCGGCCTCATTTGTTATAAGGGCATGGGGCAGGGGGGTTTGACCGTTGGGGTGATGGTTTTGGGGGGTTGAGTACACTGTGGTTTATGTGTGTTTTATTTTACAGGAGAGCGGAGGTGCCTGGTCTGGATCATGGGACATTCATTCGTATGGTGGGGTGCTCGTAGGGCAGCGGTGCGGCCTGAGGGCAGGCAATTGGGTTTTCCCAGGGAAGAGGTTCTATTGCGGTGGATTGGGATACGTGGGATGCTCTGGAGTAGGATGATGCCGGAAATCCGGAGGTGTGCAGCGCTGGAGAGGGCGCCGGACGTGCTGGTGATGCACGCAGGGGGCAATGATCTGGCCCGTAGAGGTATGAGGGAATTAGTTAGGGATGTGAGATTGGACTTCCTGAGGTTGAGGGTGGAATTTCCTGGGACTATTGTGGTGTGGTCAGAGATTGTGGCGAGGGCAGTGTGGAGGGGGGCCCGATCAGTGGAAAGCATTAATAAAGCGAGAATAAAGGTGAATAAGGAGGTGGGGCGCTTTATTGTGAGAAATGGTGGCTTGGTGGTGCGGCATAAGGACTTGGAGGATGACACCTGGCGTTTTCTGAGGGGTGATGGGGTTCATCTGAACGATGTGGG
>NW_027323159.1:0-1492 GCF_032062135.1 Pyxicephalus adspersus | reverse complement strand
GGGGATCAGGGGGGTTAACAGGAGATAAGTGTAAAAGGGGTTCAGGGGGAGCACAGGTGAATTATGTAAGGGTGCAGAGGGGTGATCAGAGTAAGTAGGGTGAAAGGGGTGACACAGGTGATCAGTACAAAAGTGGAGCAGGGGGAGCTCAATTTATGTATGTAAGAGGGGTCCCAAAGGGACACGGATGATCAGTGTAAGAGGGGTGAAGGGGGGGGTACACAGGTGATAAGGAAAAGAGGAGTGCAGCGGGGCACAGGTGATCAGCATAGGAGGGGATTGGGGGAGTTGGGTTCACAAGTGATCAAAGTAAAAGGAGTGCAGAGAGGACACAGGTGATCAGTGCAAAAGGGGCCAGGAGGGACACAGGTGATCAGTTTAGGAGGGGTGAAAGGGTGACGCAGGTGAATTACGTAAAAGGGGTGCAAGAGGTGACACAGGAGATCAGTAAAAGAGGGATGCAGAGGGGACACAGGTAATTAGTGTAAGACAGTGTAGGGGGTTTACGGGTGATCAAAGAAGGAGGGGTTCAGAGGGGACACAGTGATCAATATAAAAGGGATCCAGAGGACAGTGTAAGAGGGGTGAGGAGGGGGGACACTAGTGATCAGCATAAAAGAGTATCAGGGTGTATCAGAGTGTCAGGTGATCAGTGCAAAAGGGGAGCAGGGGGGACACAATGGATCAGCATAAGAGGGGATCAGAAGGGATCACAGGGAATAATTGTAAAAGGGGTTCAGGGGGACCACAGGTGAATTATGTAAAAAGGGTACAGAGGGATGATCAGAGTAAGTGGGGTGACACAGGTGAGCAGCATAAGAGGGTTGCAGAGTGGACTCAGGTGATCAGTACAAAAGGGGAGCAGGGGAAGCTCAATTTATGTATGTAAGAGGGGTCCCAAGGGGACACAGGTGATCAGTACAAAAGGGGAGCAGGGGAAGCTCAATTTATGTATGTAAGAGGGGTCCCAAGGGGACATGGATGATCAGTGTAAGAGGGGTGAAGGGGGGGTACACAGGTGATAAGGGAAAGAGGAGTGCAGGGGGGCACAGGTGATCAGCATAAGAGGGGATTGGGGGAATGGGGTTCACAGGTGATCAAAGTAAATGAGTGCAGAGAGGACACAGGTGATCAGTGCAAAAGGGGCCAGGAGGGACACAGGTGATCAGTTTAAGAGGGGTGAAAGGGTGACACAGGTGAATTATGTAAAAGGGGTGCAAGAGGTGACACAGAAGATCAGTGTAAGAGGGATGCAGAGGGGACACAGGTGATTAGTGTAAGACAGTGTAGGGGGTTTACAGGTGATCAATGTAGGAGGGGTGCAGAGGGGACCCAGGGATCAATATAAAAGGGATGCAGAGGACAGTGTAAGAGGGGTGAGGAGGGGGGACACAATGGATCAGCATAAGAGGGGATCAGAAGGGATCACAGGGAATAAGTGTAAAAGGGGTTCAGGGGGACCACAGGTGAATTATGTAAAAAGGGTACAGAG
>NW_027323158.1:0-1493 GCF_032062135.1 Pyxicephalus adspersus | reverse complement strand
TGACCTTCTGAAATAAATAGACATGAACAATGATTTTTGCTACACATACATTTTAGATGTAAAGGTCACATGCCTAATTTCATTAAAAATACCTTTATTAAAATCGCCCCAAAACCCTCAATGAGACAGCTGGGTGCGAAATGCCTGTAGAGTGTCCACAACCAGAAGAATTTCTTAACTGAACTTATGTAGTGATCTGAATATAACTTCAGAGATGAAAGTAATTGTTACTTAGCATGCAAGATTATTGAAATATTATTAATACACCTACCGACATTTTTAGGCAAACTGTCAATTAGTTTAGGGTTTTATGTACTGGTTTTGTACAGCAAATCCTGTTTGGTTTACACACAGAGTAAAAAATATAACCCTTGCAGATGGGGGTTTGTTAGGGTACTAAAGCTTTGGAGGAGACTAGATAAAAATCCAGTTCCTGATGAGATGACATGATGAAATTAAATTCTGCAACAATCCCTTTATTGGAATTTTCCTCACACACTATCAACTTACCTGCTGTTTAGTAATTTTTATGGCCATGTCTGGATCGGATTTGCAGTAAAACCGCACATTGTTAATTGGATTCTGCTCTTTCATGCCATAGTCCATTTGAATCACCTGCAATAGTCAAATATATAGAAATAAGTCATTACAATACATCCACATTTGCACAAAAAAAAAAAAAAAAATCAGGAGAAAAGAGTATAATAGTTTTTCAATTGCACTTTTTGCCCCCTTTCCCTAACCTAACTCACCCCATCAACCCCATTCACAGATGCGCAACTACTGAAAACATACGTCAGCATTCATGCTGTTGGTTTGTGTTTTTTATATGTTGTAGCTAGATCAGTGTTAAAAAAATGAATAAGATCTATTGCAATGGAACTCTTTTACAATGTAAATAAAAAAGACGTACGTCTACTATAAAATCATCTTCTTCGAGTCTGATGTCCGTTGAAGTGGAATTGGCAGGAATGGAACCTGCCAATTCAGCTGCTAGCTGGTCATACTCATCCTGTAATACAAAACACAGTATAAACAGTGAAACATTCTCCATAGGAAATGTGAAGGAAGATATGTATATTAACTTAACCACCTTGCCGTTAAGCCCGAGCATGCTCGGGCTAAAAACTTTTGCAATTATGGTTAACCCCGAGTTTTTGTCACCAGGTGGTTAAATGTAAACAAATGTTATGTTGCAATCTGATTGTCATACATTGTATGACAATCGGATTACAACTGAAAGGAAATACTTACCCAGTGTCCGCAGCTCTTATTGCTGGTATCTGTAGTGAGATGTATAGCACAATGCAGAAACCCTACAATGTGCTATGCATCTCTCCAGAGATACCAGCAGCTTCCAGCGTGTGCCTGTGTCTCTGTGTGAGGCACGCAGGGAAATCCCCCCCCCCTCACATCACCCGGAGGATGAGTCATCTTCCAGTGATGTGATTGGTGATGTATGGGGGTGTGTCAGGGAGGGAAATTTAAAGGCA
>NW_027323157.1:0-1493 GCF_032062135.1 Pyxicephalus adspersus | reverse complement strand
CACACGCAGGATCGGGTATCGGGTGAGTATAATATTTTAATTATTTTTTTTAACACATTTGTCGTATAGGACGCACTAACTTTTCCCCCCCAGTTTTGGGGAAGAAAAAGTGCGTCTTATATGGCAAAAAATACGGTAAAAGTACCCAAAGAATCAGGAGAATATAGCAGATGTCTTAATAATCTTTAATTTTCATTAAAACCTTTTAAAACAGTTTTAAATGTATGTACTGCGGTTTTATGTCTGGTGTGGAGGTTTGTATGTATATGCTTTGTTTTTAATTATTGTGGATAAGTTTTACCTTTGAAAACTTTTAAAGATCTGATTGAGAATGTTTTAATAAATTGCTGAAGCTCATGACTCATTAACATTTTTATTTTTTTAATGGATATTAAACCTTAAGGAAAATTTTCTTGCTACTAATAGTTTACTGTTTTCCTCTGATCTACAACTATTGGACTTTAACTGAATTATTTTTTATATGTTACAAAATTAATGACTAGAATGTATTCTTTTTCTTTTTTTCCTACAGAGGAAACCTCTAAGCAATCCAGTCCTTCAAAAGACTGCTTGGACCTGTATGAGGAAATTTTAACAGAGGAAGGAACGGTCAAAGAAGCATCATTCAATAATGTATGTAATGAATAATAAATCAGATTTATTATGAATATAGAATAAGTGCAAAGCTGTGCAATTGATGCCAATTCCTGCACTCCTACTGACCACTTTTTCTACTCTGCTGCTGAAACCCCCTTGATGACCTCTCGAATTAGGTTGACAGTTTAAAAATGTGTGCTAAATGCCCAAGCTGCATAAAATTTGGCTTCCTTGGCACTGAGTACTTCTATGTTTTATTGTTTGTAGAACCAATTTTTCATTTAGACATCAGTGATAAATCTAGGCAGATCGCTTCAGTTAGCAGCTGAATTGGTTCCTTTTTATCTATTCATCATTGCATTTGGTTGCTTTAGCCTCTGTTGTAATGGATTTATATGTTTAATGTTAAAGGGGACTATATAAAATATATTAAAAATATAATTGAACCAGAAATGGGACATATATCCATTATTATGGGACAAATATGCATATAAGTAATGCTAGTAGCTGTACAGGTGCATCCTGACATTTTACCTTTTGTAGAGTAAGTTAAATATATATTGGAATTGGCTTTTTATGTTAAGTGATTTGAATTTCTGTTTAAAAGTTTTATATTTATTCTGATTTTTGTTTTATATCTCCTTAGCTGAATGCTGAGTATGAGAAGTGCCAAAAACACATAAAACAGCTGATAAGCAAGTTAAAGGACATGCAGTGTTTGGTAAAGTACTGATTTGTGAGAAATGTTTCCCCAGCGTTTAACCTGAGGCTTTTAAAGCCCTTGTTTGAAGTCCCCATGCATTCCAATGGGCTAATCTACACCAGGACGTTTCCTTCAGGCACGTTTTTGAGCTTTATTTTAAACGTTGCTTGCAACGTTTAAAAAATTAAAACGC
>NW_027323156.1:0-1493 GCF_032062135.1 Pyxicephalus adspersus | reverse complement strand
TGTGTATATATATATATATATATATATATATATATATATATATAAATATTTTTTTTATATATATATATATACCATTCTTTTTCAACTTCGGATGCAGGAGTAGCAACATAGTTTAGAAAATGCCATCTCTGATCCCACTTCCAGCTGGCGTAGAGTTCTTTTGAAGGACAGGAAATAAGTCACTGAATGAACACATTGATTAAATCTCATTCCCTAAATAGAACAAGCATAAATCAAGCTGAACTGTTTTTAATCCTGAAAATATAATTTCATTGTTTAATTTGAGGCTCCAGTTTATTATAGAGGGTTTGTATTTGTAGCCTTTCCGTCAGGATGCCAGGGGATCAGTTTATGAAAACCAGAAGGGATAGAGGAGATGTTGCCTACAGCAACTAGCTGGACTGCAATGTTTCATTAAGTGAAAAGTTTAGATTTTTAACATGGTGGAACCCCTAAAAATAACTTTAAGGTCTTCGGGGAACCACTGCTATAATTAATATATCCACAGCTCACAGGATGTTCGTGTGGTGGGTTATTGGAAGAATGTCTCTTACACTGCTATCCATTGGAAAGAATGTCACCCTTACAATGACCTGAGAGACACAAACTGCCCCACAAAGGAACCCCTAGCAGCCTCTGGAGGAACCAAGGTTGAGGAACACTGGTATAGAAAGTAAAATTTTACACACATAATGAATGCCTTTAGTATGTGAAGTTTGTTCACTTCTAAATTTCATTATTAGGTGCTGCAGTTTTTATCAGCATTTCCACCCAATTCTTGTTTCCTTAGTCCTGGATAGTTTGAAAATTTCAGATTTTTCAGTCTGGAAGAATTTTCTCACTTCCTGGCCATAAGACATCAATACAAGTGAGAACAGTTTTCACCATTATAGCAAAAAACATTATCAGAAGTTCTAACCCTTCCGGCTACCTAACTATCTAACTTCCTCCGGCTACCTGTGTCCCCGTTCTCCATTTTTTTTTCTCTGTGGGAGAAGGGGACCATTGAAATGGTTTTCAAGTCGTATTGAACCCACACTAAAGTTATTAGACCTGCAGCTCATGGTACATTAGCACGTTAAGTAGGTTTTACGGAGTTTGAAATAAATGAATAGGAAAACGTTTTAATACTAATCATGAAATAAAATGCAGAATGGCCTGAAAAATAACACAATAAGAAAATGTTGTAGTATGGAACAGTGGTGCCTGGGATTTTTTTTAGGACTTACAACTAACACCATGCCAATTCTATTTGATGAATTATACAGTTCATGGTTCCTTGGTCTGATTAAGCAGACATTTGTTCTGTGAAACGCGTTACCATTAGATACCATTTTTAAAGAAACTTCTTTGATAATTGTCACCTTGTATACAGAAATAGTCTCTTCATAGCTTGTTTTTATGACGTGTGTTTGTATTTTAAAATGCTGTAATCAATAAAACTATGGATTATCAGCAGATTTAAATTGTGGTTCTAAAAAGCACCATTATTT
>NW_027323155.1:0-1493 GCF_032062135.1 Pyxicephalus adspersus | reverse complement strand
ACAGGAGCAAGCAGCGTTTAAGATATGGAAGCAAAAAGGACTTTGGGGTTTTGGGGGGCTCTTCAATTTGGAGAACTCAACAAAGCTCTCTCTGGGTAATATACAGGAGACATATAATGTTCCTAATTGGGCCCTCCACCCGCTGTATTATAGCCAAGCTATGTCTTTCCTCCAATCTCTGGCTCTTAACTCGGCTGAGACGTTTAGACTAAATAATTTTGACAAACTTTTGAAACTATCTCCACCCAATATATCTAATATTTATTCCAGCCTTTGACCTCTCTTTATCAAACCACTATCCTCCTCGAATGTAAAAATGTGGCAGAGGGATTTTCGGGATCCGGATTTGGTGGAATGTATAATACAAGGTTATCAAGCGGTGAGACAGACTATGGTTAACGAAGTTTGGAGGGAATCTCAGTTTATGCTACTCCACAAAGCCTATAAAGTTTTCCGACCCTCCACCTCAATCTCACAACCACGGTCGTGGCACTTTCAGTGCCCTAAATGCAGTTGTTTGAATGCCTCTCTGTCTCACCGGTTGTGGTTTTGCCCGAAATGCTGGATGCAAAAATACAAGGCGATGATTCTATCACCCGGTTCTGGTCGAAATGGTACAAATTTTTGGTCTATGCTTTTACTGACTCAGATTGTACATCTATACTAGAGTTGTTCAAATATTCCACATGGTATTTAACAAATATTTCAGGATGACTATGGGACTATTCAATTATCCAAGTGACGGTATCAAAAAATACTGGACTACTGAGTGTTTCCTTTTGTTTGTTTGTTTGCTTGTTTGTTTTTTGTTTTTTGTTTTTGGTTCTTAGTTCATAGCTCTATTTGTCTACACCACCCCCTTATAATTTGTTTGTTTATTTCTTTGTATTTTTATGTGAAAAACATTTAATAAACACAGTTTGGAAAGAAAAAAAAAAAAGACATTTCTGGAAATGTAAAAAAAAAAAAATACAGAGAATTAATTCTGATCCTTCTCACTACCAATTAAAATAAAAAGAAAATTTTCTGTATTTCTGTAAAAAAAAAAATATAGAGAATTAATTCTGATCCTTCTCGCTACCTATTAAAATAAACAGAAAATTTTCTGTATTTTTGTAATAAAATACAGAGAATTATTTCTGATAACTTTGGACCACCCACCCAAGTGGCAGGAGTCACCAGAACAGCGATTCTCACAGAAGAGGCTCCAATTTGGATTCACGCTAGCAGAGTGAAAAGGGTCCCTGAGGCTTCTTCTCCGACGTCGAACGAAGACAAAGAGGGTGAAGCAGGTGTGAAATCCCTGAACAAAGAGGGGAACTCAGAAGAAGTCTCCCTGAAAAGTGCCTTGCCACAGGCTGAAGATGATGACCCCACAATATTCTGGGAGATTTGTTTTAATCTTTTTGTTTTCTTGCCAATCTGGCTTATTAATACTTGTATCTATCATCCAGAGTCGATGAGTTTCTTATAACACCGAATAATCAGTCAGT
>NW_027323154.1:0-1494 GCF_032062135.1 Pyxicephalus adspersus | reverse complement strand
ATGAGCACAGGGGGACTGAGATTTTCCCTACATTAAAATCCCCACTTACCTGGGTAAGTGGGGATTTTAATGTAGGGAAAATCTCGGGCTTAACGAAAAGAGCAACTTTTTTAGCCCGTACGAAGGTCGGGCTTAACGGCAAGGAGGTTAAACTGCTTTACTGTTAGTCACAGAGGGACTATCTCAGTAAAGGTATATAGTTGCTAAGCCAACCTATTTCTTTTCTTTGTTTTGGTGCTAATAAATAGTCAGGCCTGTCTGAAAGTCTGCGGTCTGATTCACTGTTTTCTTCTGACCCATTGCTACGGGCGATCCCACAATATATATATAAATATATGTATATATATATATATATATATATATATGTATAAAAATAATTTTTTTGTATTGCATGTTTTCACCAATAGAAAGCTGGACAGGAATGTTGACAGACTGCAGGTATAGTTTCAATGCCATGCCATGCCACGTACTTGTGACTCTTAGCTGCAAAGCTAACTCATAAGTCATATCTGTATTCCTAACCCAGGAACTGAGAGGGAGGGTGGGGACAGCTCTGGGTCTTGTTCCCTGGGGTTTGAGTTTTCAATAAATGCTTGATTGTTCTTTCATATTTAAAAACAGATTTACTGCAATTATTTCTATTACCAGAAATACAAATTTCCATTTCCAGGCATACTCCGTGCGATATGGGTGACCAGTAATAAGATCCATACAGATATTCCTTTGTTTCCCATCTTTAGTGTTTAACAGAAACTTCCTCTGCTTCTTCAGGAACATTTGCAATGGAGATTTGACATCACAGCTACTATCAAAACATCTTATTAATAACATCACAGATTAACTTCATGTACTTTAATGCTGTCATAAAAGGTTTTTCTCACCTACAATGCTGTATCCACATACTAAAAGAATTTTTCAGCAATTGTTTGGCTTTTAAGGATAATTATCCAGGTTGAGTAGGAGAAATGGCCTACAGCGACCATGCCAAGCAAACAAGACAGTCCATGGTATTCACACCAAACAAGAAACCAAACAGTTTCTACATTTTTAAAGAAGCAATGTCATTAATTAAATATAGTGTCAGCAGTCTATAATATACTTCATTCAATTTATGTTTTATCCATTTCTTTTTTTTTTTTTGTAATTATATTTTTATTGAATTTTTAAACAGGGTACAGAAGGAAAAAAACCAGGGAGAAAAAAAAAAAAGACATAAGGGGGAGGTAACACATGTTCTAGAATCACAGAAAAGAAAGGCAGTCAATATACAATGATTTACACAAGGTAGTATAAAAATCTCTAAAGGCATAGTAGCACGTAAGACCCAAGACCTAAATATTGCACGAGTAAGAAATAGAGAGATCATCCCCATCAGCTACATAAATTTGCATAGAAATGGTCCCATGCCCCCCAAACCAACTCAAATCTGTCCATCGTGTCTCTAATGAGTGCCGTGAGATACTCCATAAGACGGATCTCATGTATTCGTGCGTG